>NC_056735.1:497827727-498084535 GCF_019279795.1 Protopterus annectens | reverse complement strand
GCAAGAATGAAGTTATGAGATTGACAACTTAACATTTAGAAGTTATGTACCTACCATAACGTTCCATGTTAGTTGTCTTCTCTCGCCTTCTTTCTTGCGACCCTCCCTCCTGTCCCCCTTGCCTGGACAGACCTTGTTCTCCCTTGTCTCTGGAAGATCTCTTCCTTGGGCACCAGTAGTTCTACAATTTGATTATCTGGTTTCCCCTTACAGCCCTTAGGCTAATTGCTCTTCTTTCCTTAGTGGAAAGTTTTTTTATGCTAGGCAGTTTTCCCTCTAGGTACCAAACGAGATATGGGTATTTACCACCTTGCATCATGGGATATGGGGCTGCCTCGAGCTGGTAAAAGTGACTCTCGAGCTTAGCAAGTGCCAAGTTGGAGCCGAGGATCAGCTCCGAACCCATCAAGCAAGAAAGAAGGCGAGAGAAGACAACTAACATGGAACGTTATGGTAGGTACATAACTTCTAATTTATGGCCATCAAGTTCAGTTTTAAACTCTGTGCTTCCAAAGTATGGCAAAACAATCTATTTATGCTGTACTGATGAGCTTAGAAAAAAAGAGTGAAACATGGCATCCCTACAACGAGTGGGGTTTGGCTTCATTAGCCTGAATACGCCAGTAAAGACTTAGAAACTTAAAAAAGTAAAAAATCATGGGCATTTGGAAGTCATTTAGCTGCAACACTGTTTTGTACTTAAGGGTCATTTGCACTATATTTCATGGTCCTTCACTACAAGAGTTTTAAGGTATTACACAGTGAAGATCCAGTTTTTGCTAGGTCTTTCTTGCAGTTTTTACTGAATAGTTTAGGGAGGGAGGGAGTGAGTGATAAAAGATTTGCATACATCCCAGCAGCATAGATCTGCGTCATTTTTTCAAACACAAATTTGCACAAAAAGTTTGTGGCAGTTGTTGAACAAAATAGCTTTCTTCTTTTTTACTGGCCCTTTAAGGTTCTGATTGCTCTTGCTGAGTTGTGTGGTTTTAGATGACGCATTACTGAATTCAATTTTAATGAAAAATTAAAATAGAGCGATACAGCTGGTTTCTTTTAGCCTTCTATGAACTTTATTTGCATAACCCTTATCTTTAGTAGTGCAGTTTTTTAATAGTATAATGCTTTTCAAGACATGAATTTTGCATTGATTGTCCTGTCCAGAGAAAGTGCAGACTTTGAAAATGGAGTACAACTTAGCCAGTTCATTGTTACAATGTTATCACATGCTGTGAGAACTGTTGATTTTATTTTTACCCATAGCTTAAATTTCTAGTCTCATACAACTTCTGTCTTGCATTCCTCAAATTTCTTCTAGAGATTTTGAACCCAGTAGTTTAAGCTGCTATTTCCTTTGACTGTAGAAGCATTTGATTTCCCCTAAGTCCTTATTGTTATTGCATCACCCATTTTTTATTTGTGATGTTACTGCTACCAAGTGTTACAGTTATTATAATGAACACAATTGCCACAGTCTCATTGCTGTCCATACACTGTTTCCTTTTAATCAGTAAATGGCGGTTTAGGTGCAGCTTCTGCCATTATAACATTTGATTCCTTTTTGCAGGATTATGTAACTGTTGAATAGTTTTGCTGTGATTACTGCAAATCCAACTGCTTTCAGTGGCTGACATTTTTCTTACTTCATTTAAAGCCTCTGGAGCTGTTTTTACTTTTGGGAAAAGCAAGTTTGCTGACAATGTTCCAAGCAAGTTCTGGTTTAAGAATAACAAGCTAATCTCGGTTTCTTGTGGAGATGAACATACAGCAATCATAACTGGTGAGTATAAGAGCAGTAAAAAGTGACAAAGCTGTTAACTGTATGGTTAAAGATAAGTAGAATCTGAATTTAAAATTTCTGTGTGTGTGTGTGTGTGTGTGTGTGTGTGTGTGTGTGTGTGTGTGTGTGTGTGTGTGTGTGTTTATACATATGTATGCATATGCACATATGTTTATATATGCACATTTGTGTGTGTGTGTGTGTGTGTATATATATATAACTCTTGTTTCTGAAGTTCCAGGATATTTATGGAATGAAAGCACTAAAATTATCAGTTTGTGTGCAGTTGTTTTTATTCCCAGCATCAAAATTAATGCCTTTTGAGTTTTATTTTGATACATACATACATATACTTATACATACACACACACACATATATATATATATATATATATATATATATATATATATATATGAAGATTTTTTGCATTGACACAGTGTATCTAATATGTTATTGCCTCTAGTCATGACTTAGTGTATTTTCTAAGATTTGTTTTGACATATAAAATGTGTCAGCAGCTTTGTTGTTAGTTTAGAGGATCACTGCTGTCCCTTTTGGTATTAGGAGGATTTTGATTATCTATCAGACATGACTGAAGTGAGCAGTCCTAAAGTAAAAGTAACTCATATTAAAACTGAAAAATTCTGAAAGGTACCATTAGGTGCTTTGTATTAAAACTGAAAAACTGTGAAATTTACTATTGTGTTCTTTACAATCTGTGTGATTGACATCAGTAGTATAGTTTGAATGATTCCTGGTCCGTTTTTAGTTAAGATAGTTCTAATAGACATGTGAAATACTCATCTAATCAGTAATTGAAAAACTGAGTGTAAATTCCTCTTGAACACTGTGGCCCAGTATACCTGCTTCAGGTTTATTTCCCAATAGTAACACTGATACTGCTTAGAAAATACAGACTATAAGGAAAAAAGATTACTTTTCAGTTCATTTTTTAAATAGTTGCATGCACACATCTGTAGTATATTAATATATCTGTCAATGCCTTTGAGCATTTGAGTGCTTTTTGAACAGATGTAAGAAGAAGTATTAATTTGTATTTAAATGCAAGTTATGTCAGCTTGGTTGATATGAGTGCCTGTATAGATAAGACTGTTTTTCTTTTTTTGTATAACTCACATGATGTACATCTAATTGCAGTCTAGCAAACCTATGCCTTTAAGCATGTCTTGGGACATTTTAATTGCATGAACCCTTGTCATTTAATAACTTCACTTTTCATAGCTTTTGAACTAAACAAAATTTCCTTCTACTGCTTCCAAACACCGTGCTGTACATTGTACTGATTGCAGGACTGACCTATTGTGTTTACTATGCACAATTAAGCCAGATACTGATTTTTGTTGTTGGCCTTAGTCATGTCTGGAAAGGTCCCACTGGACCAGCCTAACCACAGGGTTAGAAATTATAAATAAGTAAACATTTTAAGAGGAGAAACTCAAGTTTTTGCACATATAGGAAGATCTGCATTTGTGGTACCTTTAGTTGAACCTGTTTGTAGGGAAAAATGTTTTCTACCTTTCCCCTGTGCACTTCTGAAGAAGAAGAAAACAAGAAACAGTATCTTCTCTTGACTGTTTTAATCATATTGTCTGTCATTTCAGTTTTGATGCAGATATAGTGAATTGTTGCATTCTGTCCTGTCTCCATTGAAAAAAAAGTCTACCTTTGTGCTCACTACAAGGACAGAGCTAAGGAGTTGCAGTTTCCAAAAGTGATATCCAGCTGCTGAAGTCTGTGTTGTCCAGACTGTTGGCTATATCTCTTTACATCCCTTTTTTTGGATGTTTAGAAGATTTTCTTTTGAGCCCAATTTCACAATTACCTGCTATTAGGAAATGGACATATTTTGTGGGATGCTGGTGTAGAATAAGAACTTATGCAGAAACCCTGTGGCTGCCACTGCTACCATTGATCTATATGTTTTTAAAGAACTGAGAAAGATGAAAGCTTTGAATGTGTCAACTACAACTAAGGAGAGCAGGTATGATGATTTATGTATGGGGGAGGTGAGTACATACCTCAATTAATACCGAATTTATGTACTACAATACTGGGGGAGATTGTAATGCAAATTGAGGACACGAGTTGTTCTGCATTTGCTATTGCTTTGAAAGATAAAAGATACTTGTGGAAGATGATGTTACCTGTTAATGGGTTGCAGCCAGTGGCTGTGTCATTTGGAGACAAGTTTGGTTGTGCACTCAGCATTTCCCACTTGATGGAAAAACAAATTCCCTAGAACACCCTTAGAGCCTTTCTTATTTCTTTGGGCCCTTCATTTGGGAAACATTTACCAAAGTTAGTTAAGAAAAGAAAGTGAAGATGGCCTCAACATAAAACAGAAGTATCATCCGTTCTCAAGGATTTTTCTAGTCAAGTCTTGCATAGCCTTTGTACTGGAACAGGAAGCAAATTAGATGATATCTTTATAGACAAATTGGGAAAATGACCATTTGAATGAAGGTAGTATGGGAAAATCTTTAGGCATCAATTGTGTTTGAGGTCATACAGACCCTTCACACCTCAAAACCAGAAACATAGTGCTTCTTTTATGCATCCTCTTCCCCTTCTTCATCACCCATTGTTTCTCTGAAACCTTCTTCACTTCTTCAGCTGTCATCTAATCTATCTACCAACCTATTTTTCTGCCATTCCCTTCCAAGTAAGTATGCTTTCAGGGGTGTATTTCAGACGTCTCAAATGTTAGTTATATCTGGCTGTTCAAGTAGAGCAACATACAATTCAGAAGTAAACAGTTTAAATAGTTCCTTTTCTAAACAAGAAAAAAGGTTTCTAATCAAGGTATTTCAAAAAAAGCTTGTTAGTAGTACAGGCAGTTTTTAGATTTTTCACACTTCAACTAGTTTACGAGAACAAATAAAGTTAAAAATGTTGACTGTGCAAACTGTGTTTCTTAGCGTAGTGGTCAAAAGTACCAGAATCTCTTTTGATGCTGAATTCCCTTATTGATCACTCTAGATATGCAAGATGGATAACAAAGGCATTCACTAAATAAACAATAGACAATGTTTTTTGTATGTGGAATTCCAGTTTGTTTACTACCTTGCTGTTTGGCCTTTCTTTTAAGCCCAGAACATTTAGATAATGCCTTGCTGTAAACAATTTGACATGATGAATGATACAGATTTTTCTATGTCTGAACAACTATCAATCAAAGAAGTGACTTTGTCATCCCAAAGCTACAGTCATTTTCATCCTCTGATTTGGACATTATTCTTGATAAAAATTAGACAGATTCAATCGTTGTCATCACAGATCAATGTTTTTAGGACCCATTCTTGATTCACAAACCTGTTTTTTTTCTCTCCTTTCAGACAAAGAGTCGCAGATAATTGTCAAAGTCAAATCTATTACAACTAGTGATTTTCTCAAGTTTCTAGGGTTGATGCCATATTCTGCTAAACACTGCAGTGATGTTTGAGAGACTTTTAAAATAAGATTCCATAATTACGTAAACATGGTCATCATATTGATCACTGCTTCAGTAGCCTTAGATTTATGGATTATATCCTGCCAAGGCTGTAACATCTGGCCAGTTTCCAAAACTTCAGGGCACCTTCCACACACGTAAACTGTCATGCAGCTCAAGCTGAGCTGACTAAAAGACAAGTTTGGGAGCCAAGCCCTTCAGAGCTTTACTGCCAATGAAGAGTATGCTCCTCAAAGGCTTTTGAGGATTGATGGTTGGCTTTGTGCCATTTGTTTGCTTGGCAGCCCTTTGGGGAAAAAACTTTCCATTTTCTAAATATCGTTTGTGTTTTATCAGTTTTTCTTCAGGAAAGTTATCAGTTTTTCTTCAGGAAAGTTATTTTAAAGCTAAGAGTTTTGTGTTTTAATGGACTGTCACAAGACTGTATCATTTTTTTAAACAAGAGGGCTCTTTTATTTTCTGTGGAGAAATGTTTATTTTGCCTTTTTTGGAGGGGGGCTGGCAAAGTGTTTTAAAGTGATTTTTACTGTGTTTTTCTGTGAAAAAAATGATTTTAAACATTTGTAGTTTTTACTGTCATTTGCTGCTTGTCTTCCGTGAGAACAGGCACCATTTGTGGTTTGTCTATTGAACAAGCTACTAGTCCTAAGGTTGGTCCTTCTTTCAGCCACAAAATGAAAAAGTTAAGCAAGCAGCCTTTGACACCACAACAGGCTAGCAATTTGCCTCAACCAGAATTGGGTGATTCTGCTGTGGCCATTTGTTGTTACCTTAGACTACTCATCTTGTACCCCAGATCCCTCTAGTGTAGCACATGCTGCCACTATGGACTTAGGGTTAGTCATGCCCTCTGTGGCTGTTGGGGTCCCTTCAGTGGGCTTGGGAGAGCCACTCTTGTCAGTCCTGGGAGAGAGAACAGAAAGGGCTTCTCTGTCATGTCAGAATGTGGTGTCCATCCCTGGGGAAGCTACATCTTCCATTAGTAACAACGGCTGGACTCATTTTTCCTGTTAGAAAGAAACAATAACTAAGCATGTGTCTACTACTCCTCAAATTTCCTTATACAGGAGTAGGTTACTGGGTCTGGCTCAGGTTTAATTCAGGCTGTTGATCCTTCTTGTAAAAGAAAGAGGGATACCTCTTTTCCTGAAGAGATTAAAGACTCTGAATCTGAATAAGAAGATGAGTAGACAGAGTTTTCTTCTCAGATTTCTGATTTTTGACTCAGGAGGAGAACTCTGTTTTTGATGCTCCCTGTGGAGGGTTCTGCTTCTCTGAGGCTGTTGCTAGAATATGCAAGTATTTTCAGTGGCAAACAATGAGGTTTCTCAGTACATCAGAAAATACTATGATTTATTACAGAAGGAATTTCATTCTGTCTAATTTAGAGTGTGTGTGTGTGTGTGTGTGTGTGTGTGTGTGTGTGTGTGTGTGTGTGTGTGTGTGTGTGTGTGTGCTGTTGCCTGCAGTTTTCCCGATAGTCAGCCAGCTGCCCTGAAAAAGGCAGATAGGATGTATAATGTTCCTTAGTCTTTTAAGTTTTTATACATTATTCCCAAATCTGACTCAGCAATTGTAGCTTTAGTTGATCTGAGTGCTGCTAAACACTTAAGTTAATTCCAGTCTTGGTCTTTCTGATAAGGATGTGAAGATTGTTGATAAGGATGGGGGAAATGTGTATACTTCTATAACTTTGATTTTCGGAATTTTGAATTGTCAGTCTCATATGTTCAAAGTTTGTTCTAACTGTGAAAGTAAGAGGAATGTTTTATCTTTAGTTTCATCTTGTGAGGAAACATCTACTTTAAATAATTTTGTTTCTTATATTGCACAGGTCACTACTCATTGTTTACAGCGTGTGTATGATTCTGTTTCTAATTCTTCAGGGTTATAGGCACTGGTATTGTTTTGAGGAGGTTTGAATGGCTACATTCTCAGAACCTTACAGATAATGCTAAAAATTTGATTTTAAATTCCACTTTGGATAGAGATTCAGTTTTTGACCTCTCTGCTACAGAGGTGATTAAAAAGTGTGATGAAAGGTGTAAGCTAATCCAGGGAATCTGTAAGATTTTTTAGCCCTTCTTTTCCAAAGTTTGTAAGTGATTCTCTAACTCCTCATTCAGTTTTGGCAAAAGCAGAATAAACAGTTTCAGCAAAAATACAGGTAAACAAACATTTAGGAAGAAATGGCAAGGGGGTTCCAAAAAGAAGCTTCAAATCTCCAAACACTAAGGACAGTCCAACAAGTTTAAATGATTAGTCAGGAGATCTTGTGACCCCATCCCACACTGGCCCCTTTTTTCATCTAGAAAGTCTGAATGTCCATGTTCCTGTTTGGCAACAGACAGATTCAGACAAATGGTTTCTGGAGATCATTCATCAAGGTTACGGATGACAGTGGTCAGAAACTCCACTTCTTTTTGTGTCCATCAGTTTTTCATCTCATGCTGTCCCAAGGAGTGATGGAACCAGTTCCTTCTTCCCAGGTGGGGAAGGGTTTTTATTCAAGGATATTCTTAGTGCCAAAGAAAGAAAACACTTGGAGACCAGTTCTTAATCATTCTTTCCTGTACCTGTTGGTGACAGTGCCCAAATTCAAAATGATGTCACCTCACAACCTGTTACCATTTTCTTCCTCTTAAGTTTCCTGGTAACACTAGGCTTAAAAAGATGCTTATCGTCAACAACCCTATTCATTCAGACTTCATCTTTTATTAAGGTTTTGTGTGTCTAGATCACATTATCAGTTCTTTACCTTACCCTTTGGACTATCCACTGCATCAAGAGTGCTCACAACGTATGTAGCTCCAGTTATAGCTCTTTGCAGGTTACAAGGTTTCTTCATTTTTCCATATTTAGATGACTTGCCTATCTTTGCAGAGTCTTTTTCAAAGTGTCAGGAATCTCTCTCTCTTGGGTGAAAGATTTCTTACACAAGCTGGGATTCCAAGAGAACATTCAAAAGTCTTTACTCCTTCACATAGAATTGTGGTCTTGGGATGTAAACTAGACACCTCAGTTCAAAGAGCTTTTCAACCACAGGAAAAAATTAGACCTATGTCTAGATCTATTTCTATGGTTTTCCACTCAAAGTTTGGTTACTGTGAAGGAATACCTCAAGATTTTGCATCTCATGGCTTCTATAATTCTCATGATACCACTTGACTCCACATGAGAAAGATACAGTGATATCTGAAATATTTGTGGTCCCAGCATCATCACTCTTTATCTTTTCAAATCCCAGTGCTTGAGTTTGTCAGAAGAGAAATCTTTTGGTGGAGATGGCAGCAAATATTCTTAAATCCAGGTTCCCCCTTCTCTCTCCCTGCTCCAAAGCATTGAGTCACCACAGAAGCTTCGGACTTTGCCTGGGGAGCAGTTTTAGGAGGGATAAGAGTACAGGGTATAAGCGACACCAAGGACAGGCACAAGCACATAAATATTAAGGAGATGTTTGCCCTGATTAGGACACGCAACACTCTGAACCATCTTTGGTCCCCAGGATCTCTTCAAGTGGTTACAGACAGTACCACAGTCATGTGGTACATCAACAAGCAAGGGGGAACTAGTTCATACCCCCTCTGCAGATTAGCCATGTTAGTGTGGAATATAGCTTCACAGCAGAATCTCACTCTACAGGGATCCTACATTCCATCAGAGCGAAGTTGTATGGCAGACAGGCTGAGCAGAACCAGGGCAGACCCTCACGAATGGAAACTAGATTAGGGCTCTTCCAAGATTAGATCCATCTATGGGAAGGGTTCCTCAAGTAGGCATCTTACCTCATCTCTAAACAGTCAACTGACAAAATTGTTTTCCAGGACTCCATGCATCAAGGCCTGGAAGACAGATGCCTTTTCTCTTCTTTTCCTTGAACAAGAGTATTCCTCTGTGCTTTTCCGATTTCCACTAATATCCAGGGTACTTCTGAAAATTCAGAAGGAATCCCCCAAGATCACTGTGGTCTTGGCAGCCATAGTTCTCCCTTCTTTTGAAAATGGCCCTGGGCTGTTACCACAGGTTTCTTCACAGACTGGATCTACTCTGAGAACAGGGGTGTTTGATGCACGTAATCATCAATCAACTTTCTCTGACTGCCTGGATAATAGGGTCTTAATTCTTTTTAGGCACCTGTTTACTGAGGATGTGCAGAAGGTACTAATGGAGGCAAGAAAGCCTGCTACTAGAAAATCATATATTAACAAATCAAAAAGGTTTTCTAATTGGTGCCAACAACATAACCAGCACCCATTCAGGGCATCTTTTTCTCTGGTTCATCAATATTTGTGTGAGTTACAATCTTATGTTTAACTCTCCTAACGACTATTAAGGAGTGACCTATGCCTCACCTATAAGGCAGTCACAAATCTAGCCCTGATAGAGCTGCTACACATTCACAAGTCAGTACAAGGGTTATCCAGTCTAGAGATCTAAACATAGCCAGCGACTCAAACAAAACATGCTGTTGAGACAGATATGTGTCTCAGAGATTGCACCTTCTTTGGCACAGGCTTCCTATTCACATAAAGCAGAGCAGTTCCCTAGCGTTCTTAAAATGTAGTTTGGATCAATGGATGAGAATCGCATATTCACGGCTGGTGTAGTGCCTATGTCCCTTATGGACAGGGGCAATCTCTAAGGTACACAGTGCATGGATACAAATCCATGCCATCCTCTTACCCTAGGGGCCATGTATTTGGTAAAATCGGGTAAGGACCCTTAAGCCATTAGCCTAGTAGTCTCCTATGAACCTATATTGTGGCCTTTCTTGCTCCTCGATCAAGTTTCATATATCGGCCATTTCAGCATGTCTGCCCATGGATCCTGCTCCTTCAATGAAGTCTCATGTTAAAATGTTCTTGAAATGAATTTTGCATATGTCTTGAAAACTGGCGGCCCTTTCTTGGAATCTTTATTCTGTGTTTGAGAAGCTAACACTTGCTTCATTTGAACCAATTAGCTGACTTGAGGTTCTTAACATGGAAAACTATTTTACTGATTGCTCTGACCTTTGCAAGAAGGGTGTCTGAGTTGCAAGCTCTTGTGATGAGACAACCCTATCTCATTTCTCATAGGGACAGGGTGTCTTTGAGAACTAATCTTTATTTTATGCCTAAAGTAGTATTCAGGTTTGCTTCAAGCCAAACTGTCCATCAACCCATTTTCTTTCTGGAACCCCAAAATAAGGGTGAAAGGATACCCTATACCTTGGTTGTTTTCAGACAACTTGGTACTCTCTTGACAGAACTAAATTTTTCATATCTTTAACTTCACAAGTAATGAACAATTGATTCAAAGAGAGACAACCTGTGTCCAAACAGACTATTTTCAAATGGTTGTCTAAGACAGTTACCTTTGGTTATACTCGCCACAAGAAAACTTTTCCAGGAACAAACAAGACTCACTGTACCAGGCCCTTGGCTTCATCTATAGCTTTTTGGAAAATGTTGGATTCTAGAAATATTTTAGAAGTTGCTACTCTGTTCTCTGTACATAGTTTCACAAAGCACTGTATGACAGATTACTTCTCTAGGTCCAGATCAAGCTTTGCTAGGACCATACTCCAGGGGCTGCTGGACTCTTCTCTTTCTTTCCACCTCCAAAATATAGTTAGATAAGGTAATATACCCATATAGCTAAGGCTATGATCAGTATAATGAACACAGTGCAGTTGTGGAAGTTAAACTTATCGTGACAGTAGTTGTTTGAATCATCATTCCTGCAGTAGCCACTCCCTCCTTCCAACCCCTTTGTTTTTTTATGTCAGGGTGTGGAAATTTATACTTGTTGTTCTTATTATTGTCCTTTCAGGGCTCAGCCTCCATCTCTCTCTCCAGGCAGGAAAGCTCTGAAGGGCTTCGCACCCAAACATGTCTTTTATCAGGTCAGCTAGAGCTTCCTGACAGTTTGGGTTCATGGAAGGTGCCCTGAAGCTTTGGAAGCTGGCCAGCTTGTTGTATACTTGGCACGATGTAACCCCATATAGCTGAAGTTACTGCAGCAGTGACCATTCGAACATCTACTATTATGATAAGTTTTACTTGCACATCTGTAATTTCTTGCCTAGTTGGGCTATCCTAGTCAGCAAAAGTAAATAAATAAATCAATATCCATTTATTGGGCTAGCAGAGGTACAGGAGGTCTAGGACATCTGAGTCTCTATTGGCACTGCAAGTAAGACTGAAATCTTCCCTGAAAAATCTGTATCACACTAAATAAAAGTATGGAACCTCCAGCTTTTCTTGGTAGCACAGAGGGTCATTTGGCTTGTGATATTTTTGCTTTGGAACCTCTGAGGTCTTTCTAATTGTTTGGCATGTTTATTAAGATATATCCCAAGGGGCCATTGTACTTGATAACTGATCTGATAATTGTTGAGTATAAGGGAGTGAGTACCTTTTTAGACCTGGATTATATTCATTTGGCAATTAACTGTAGTAATTTAAAGGGCTTCCTGATAACTATGGTCTTGTGATGGTCCAAAGAGGAAGAGTTATCAACTCAAGTTCCTAGGTCTAGATGTATTGTTTATTCCGGAGAGAGGTTGTTTGTCAAAAGTTATGATACTACACTTTTTAGCATTTAGTTTGAGCTCATTTTTCCTACACCAGGAGTTTTCACTAGGGAGAGTTCATTCTGGAGGGTTTGGGTATTAGGCGGTGACTTAACAGTAACACTCGGTTTACAGTCGTCTGCAAACTTTGTTAGCCAGAGGACTTGGCTCTCTGTTTGGAGATCTAAGAAGTAAATGCCGAAAAGGAGAGGTTCCATCACTGAGTCCTGAGGGGAAACAACTGATTACTTTCTTATTTTCTGGTGAGGAATATGCAACTCGTACTGTATGGGTTCTGTCTTTCAGCTAGTTTACTTTCTATCTTTACCACATGTAGGTTGATTTTTGAAGAGTTTAGTTTCTGTATGATACTGGATTGGAATGGTGTTGAAGGTCTTAGTGAGATCAAGATATGCTGTGTGTACTGCATGGCCACCATCTACAGCCTCTTTAACCCTTTCAAAGAAGTTTAACATATTCGGTAGACAAAATCTATTCTTTAATTGCTGTAAACTTGGTACACAGTTAAAGGAGAGGTGGTGAAGTTTTGGCTGTTCTGTAGGGCTTGCCATAGACTATTCACTCATTTCTAGCATCTGATGGAACATTATTTGGTACTCTCCATTCTTTTTATGAATCGGTCTCAGCAGTCATTCATGTAATGAACATAGTATAGTTTTGTGAGTATATTTACTATAACATTCAGTTTTGAATAATAGAATCACTGTTGTAGATCAGGTTCCCTTCCTGTATCCCCTTGGTCCTACACATTATTGCCTTGTAGTCTTTTTTGTAGTTATGTGATTATTTATTTACCAACCACATGCTTTACAGATTTTTCTGTGATTTATGTTATATTGCAGTGTCCGAGACCATTGCCTGTTGTTGTTTCCTTGTTTTCCTCTTTAATGTGTTAGTGGAGCAGAAGGCTGTAGTGCTTTGATCAAATTTAGGTAAGCAAATTTGGCTTAGTTTTCAATTTCTTAGTTTGATTTAGTCTTTCATGGTTTCTTAAACATTCCTTGGAAGCAAGGCTGTTTTCTGGATGTTAGGAAAGAAAGAAACAGAGCGGAATATGTAGTACATTCTTATATGATTGCATCCTCCTTTGGGTCAGTGGCAAGTGATTACAGCTGTGCACCCTTAGAAGCATGTTAATCCTGGTAAATTTCATGGTGGGGAACTAATATTTACCTTTGGCTATTTCCACATTTAGTTTGAATTTCTTGCAGTAAGGGCCCGTTATGCAAACGTTTGCTGTTATGGTTGTTGTTGTTTGTCTTTCGGCTTTTCCTGGTTAGGGGTCGCCACAGCGGAACTCCGGTCCGCTAATGATTGGCAGTAGATTTTCATGAACACCGAGGTGCCAGCTCGATGTTCAACCTTCAACTAAGGCACGCCCATTTGCGCATGTCTTTCGAATGCCCACCCAACCGCGGGGAGGACATGCAGACTCAGGCACTCCCCGCACTCTAGCCGAGAATCGAACAGCAGAACCTCTTTCTGTGAGGCAACAACACTACCACCGCGGATGATAAGTATACTTAAACAACTTTGTGGTTAATATAAAGTACGTCATTCAACTGTGCTTTTTTTGTATAGTGCATTTATTTATTTTTTTGTGTACGTATGTATGTATTTATATGTATTTTTTTGTTGGTTGAATGGCTCTGAGTAGACCTATGGCCCATTCTCAGGCTAGACCAAAGGTGATATTTATACATACTAGAGGAAATTTGACCATTGTACTTGGTAACTTCCCATTGTCATTTTGGATCCATTTCTGGTTGAGATGTTGTCTGGTAGTGTACTGTATGTACTGCAATGGCAGAGATAGTCTGTCAAGCTTGCAGATGGAGAGGTTAAGTCTGGTCCTGTGGAGACTGTAGTTAACAGCCTTCTTGAATGGAATCTGGCAGATAAAAGCGACCTCCAAGATAGCTGCACATTGAGTAACAGCTTAATTCTAGAAATCCTAGCTCTCCCAGTGTGAATACAAAAACTTAGCAGAGAAAGCCAGTGGACCTATACTTTTGGGCAAATTTCAGTAAATGCCTAGTAAGTGCACTGCCTTTATACCAGGAAAAAAAGAAATACAGAGGACCTGAAGGAAAATCAGCTACAAATGGTGAGGGAAAAAAAAACAGTGACTTGGAAAAGCATTGCAGATGTACGGCAAAAGGAAGTGCAAGCTTCAGACATGACTTCCAGTAACCTAAAGGAAAGTATATATGAATTACTTTAACATATTGTTTTATTGCCAGTAACACCTTCTAAACTCTCAAGCTACAAGTGTGAATCCAAGCATTATAATGCATGTTATACTGTACTGCTTGTATACATTTTTATGGTGTATGTTTTACTTTCTGGAGCTTTTCTCCCTGGGCCTCTGCTGAAAAAGGGCCAAGCTAAGTCAGACATTCCCAGTCAACAAATGTCAAATACATAAATAATTAAGACAACTGCACACAGACCTGATTAAAATAAATGAAACACTGATGGAGTATATCAATTCAAACAACAAAAAGCTGGAAAAAATGGAAGAAGCTTTAAACAGATCTTCACTGCTGTGATGGCTTAGTGGTTAACAGATATTCAGATGAGGTGATAAAATTGCAAAACTCAGAGGTTGAAATGAAGAAAAGGATGGCTGAATATGAGACTGTACAAGAAGAGTTGTTTTAAATAAATTGAATTAGAGGACAGAGCACATAGGGAAAGTCCGAGATTTTCTGCTGTACCAGAGAAGCTGGAAGGAGCAGACTGTGTTCATTTTATGAAAGCACATATAAACAACTGGACTGGCTTTCCACAACAGGAATTGTTAATTAAAAGGGCCCATCATGTGTATGTTCCAAACCTGGCTAGGAGAAAGCAACCTAGGCCTTTAATAGTAAAGAAGCAATCTTACCAGCAGAAGAAGTTGATTGTGACAAAACTGTGGCAGAAGGACAAAGTACTAAAAGCGGGAGACAGCACAGTGTTTGTGGAGAGTGACTACTCACTCATTGTACAACAAGCAGAAGAGGAGTAAATTTGTCCCACCATTCAGGGAATGTTGAGAAGCTGGTGTGAGATTTAAACTGCTGTAGCCAGCTGTCTTCAATTTTTTTTCCATGGAGGGACAAAATAAGTTTTTATGAAGTACATGATAAAGAAGGAAATACAAAAGTTTGTCCAACAAAAAGTGAGCTGTGAAACAGAAGTAAATGTTGCTTTTTGTTCTTCTGGTGATAAAGAACACAGAAAGACTGTGTCAGTGAAATGTTTTCCAATGTTCCAATGGAAAATGCTTGCGAAAAGGAAAAAAAACATGAGTCGACTAGAAGAATTGAGAGTACACTGGAAATGAAGCAGAGACAGGATTTGGGAGATGGAGATGATCAGGAGTAAAACCAGTAACTTGAAAATTGACAAATATGGGATTACAAAGCAGTGATTATATTTGTGAAACATGACAGAAAAAATAAATCTGGAAATACTGGACTTTTCTGGACTTTATCAAACTTGTTGGTGACTCTAAAGCATATACTGTACTTCATGTCATTAATGTTCAGAAAATACTTAGGAGGGGAGAAGAGGAGGGGGAAGTGAACTCTAAGTAAAACTATTTTTTTCTTAATGGTACCATTTTAATAGTGTGTGAGTTTTGCATGCTATAAAGTAAAGTGTTCTGTTATTTTTAAATGTAATGGGGATACTGATATTACTAGGTGCTCCTATTTTTGTTTTTATTTTTATTTCTCTGTTCTTTCTTTTTACTTATTTAGTTTTAAGAAATATAGGCATTGCAATATCAAAAAATCTGGTTAAAAGAGCATGACAAAAGAACAATTAGCTTTCTTTTTCTCATCCTTGCATAGGGGAATGACTGGATTAATGCCCCAGGTTGATCTAATAACAAGTAATAAGAGAAAGGAAGTAAATGAAAAAGAATAATGAATGTTATAAGGTTTTTTTTTCTAGTAAATAAGTGTATTCTTAGCAATTTTGCATCTGTTTTTCATGTCTCTAGAAGACAATCTGATAGAGAGAAATGGCTAGGAGGTAATATTCTCTGAAAGCATTCACGTGTTTTCCCAGCTGAGAGAGCTTTAAAGATAAGATAAAACCTGACACTTAGGAGAAGCACAGGCTGCACCATGCATTACGCATGGATAACCTTTCTTTTTGGTAAACTCAAGTCGGTGAGTGTAGCAGTCACTTTGGAACTTCAGTATTTGAAGATATGCATAGTTTTGTGCATTATTACGTTAATAGGTTTTAGGGGTTATTGGGTGTTTTTTTTTTTTTTGTTTGAGGTCTTTCAATGAAACAAAATGTTTTGTAAGATATGGCATAGGCTCAAATGGATATGATAAGAAACAACTATATAAAAGATCAATCTGCCAAACAGTGTATACATGCAACACAAAAGCTGGAACTAGACATTTAACAAAAAAGCTGTTATACATAAAAGGTAGAAATAACAGCTTTTTAAGGCAGTGATGCTTTCTGCAACATCTTTAAATGTCAATGGTCTTACAAACCAATACAGAAAAGAAAGGGTAGTGAATTGTATTAAAATGTAGAGTGTAAATAGCTGTGCTACAGGAGACACATTTGGAAAGAAATGAACATGCAAATTTGATAAAGAAAGGTTTTCAAGATGGTTATTCAGAAGAATACTTGGGGCAAAGGAAAAATGGTAGATTATAGTACCAAGGGGCTACTGGGAAGGGAGGAGGAGTACACAGGCATACCACCTACACTCTTTGCACTAGTCCTAATCCAACATTCATAGTATTACACCTATAGACCCTCTTTACCATGATAAGTTTAAGACTTACTCTACTCCTTCTTATGTCCAGCTCCTTGTTACTCTTATTTTATACTCTATCCCAGTATGACACCCTCTTCATCTAGCAATGGCTCCACCCAGACATACCGCCACATATCAAACCCCTAATGATTCTCAACAGTATGTAATGTCTCCTGCCCTCTTCCACACCACTACCAATGACTACCACACACTCAAGTACCTCCCACAACTAATATTCTCCAGCTATGTTAAGATTCACTAAACTCCTAAACAAGCTCTCCAAGCTCTATCAAAACCTTTCAGGCGATATTCATCTCAATCCTGGTCCCACCTCCACCCAGTATACCCCACCTAACCCATCACAACTGAACCTTGCCCATATCCACCAAAGATCCAAATCATCCCTACTTTTGTTCAGCATAAATGTAAGGAGCATAGTCAAAAAAGTCACAATCTCCATGCATTACTATCCCACTATTCCCCTGATATAGTCACAATAACAGAAACCTGGCTAAAACCAAATATTAATAGTAACTAAATCACACCCCCAGGCTACAATGTCTTACGTAAAGACAGAATAAACAAAAAAGGTGGAGGTGTAGCTATCGTATACAAAGACCACTTCTCTGTTCGCCTACTTGACCCCTGTATCCCAGACATGGCAAATGCTGAATTAATTCTAACTAAATTAACTATAAACTCCAACAAGCACCTTAACATTATAGGTGGATACATACCACCATGAAATAACATTGCCTTACTTGAAAACTTACTACAGTGGTGTTCCTCATCCTTTCTCCAAGAGACCATCATCATGGCGGATTTTAATACTGACTGGCTACTTTGCTGCTCCTCCACAACCTACATTAATCTGTATGGATTTGCCCAAACTATAACAACTCCCACCCGAACAGACAATACCTCTAAATGCAACTCTATACTTGACTGGATTCTAGTTAACGCATTCCACTTATCATCCCACTCAGGTTGTTTATCTGACAACCTGAGTGACCATTCCCCAACCTTTCTCCTTAGAGTACGCAACCATCCAGCACAACAAACCATCTTCCGAACCGTCAGGAATAAAAATAATTTTAATCCTAACAACTGTATCTTAGCCCTACAAAATTGCCATTGGGAGCATCTTAAACAAATGCATCTAGATGAAGCAATTCTCTCTTAACAACACCGTTCTTGATATTCTCCACATTCACGCTCCACCTAGAAACATTAGAGTCAAAGCCAGTTACGCACCCTGGTTAACCAAAGAAACCAGATCCCTACTCAAAGCCAGAGATAAAGCCTAGTCACAGTACCATAATTACAAAACCAGTACCTCTAAACATTTCCTTGAACTTTGAAATAAAACCAAAAAACTAATTAAAACAGATAAATCCAAATTCTACCAAAATATCCAAACCAAGCATCACAAAAACCCTCAGATTTCTGGGCTACAATAAATAATTTATTACACCCAGGTAAAGTTACTACTCCCACTCCAAAACAGCTGATAACCATGAAAGTGTAGCTAGCCAATTCAACACTTTCTTTACCAAATCCATCCAAACAGTCGGTAACCACACTAACACCAGTCCCCTCCCCCCCCAACATGATTATAACTTACTCCCACAAAACTCCATCAGTCAATTCAAATTACATCCTGTCTCCACCAGTTACATCAAAAAACTACTGAAAAAGCTAAAACCCACCACTGTAGCAGTGGATAACCTCCCCCCAGAATTTCTACAAATTGCAGCAAAAGCTATCTCCTATCCAGTAAGCCATTCTCATAACTAGATCAATAATTGAAGCTTACGTTCCCACTATTTGGAAAATCTCTCACATTTTACCCCTGCACAAAGGAGGAATTTCTTGCGAACTTACAAGCTACCACCCCATTGCCATTCTTTCACCCCTGTCTAAAGTCCTTGAAAGAGTAGTACACACTCAACTCATGGATCACCTCCTTTTACATAATCTTCTATCCCACACCCAGCATGGTTTTTGTCTTGCTCATAGCACCACAACAGCCCTACTGTCCTTTACTAACATAGTTAATCAATACAGAGACAATGGCCAGTTTGTATCAGCCTTATTCCTTGACCTGTCAAAGGCCTTTGACATGGTCAATAACAAGAGGGTCATTAGCATCCTTTCCTCCCTTAATCTCAGCCATACTGCTATTACATGGTTCCAAAGCTACTTATCCAACCGGCAACAGGAAGTCTGATGGCAAGAATCTCTCTCACACCTTCTCCAAGTCACCATAGGGGTTCCCCAAGGTTCCATCCTTAGACCCCTACTATTCTCCCTCTTTACAAACCAGCTTCACTCTGCTAACCCACATGCCACCATAATCCAATATACAGATGAGTCAATCCTGATCTGTTCAGCCTCCTCCCTCAATATCCTTCAAACCATAAGCCAAGGCTCTTTCCTATCTGTAGAAACCTGGCTAACTGACTCATAGCTTATATTAAATCCCAATAAAAGTAATCTCCTCCTTTTGTGTCCCATTGCAGCTACCTCCCCCTCCCCAAGTTTCCACATTTACTCCAAAAACAAAACCTTGATTACTCCAACTAACCATGCCAAACTGTTAAGGATTATGATCGACAATAACCTAAAATTTGACACATATTGATCAAACCAGTCAAAAAAGTGCATAAACTCGGCCTCCTATATATGATACAAAAGTTATCATTGCCATAACCCAGTTGCTTTCAACACTGTCTTATGCATCCCCAGTACTATCCAACCTCTGTAAAACTGACCTTGCCAAACTAGAAATTTGTTATAATAAAATCTCTAAATTTGCCACCAATGCATCCTACAAGTGACATCATTGCTTATCCCTCAAGCAGCTTGATTGGCTTGAACTCCCTCAGTTACTACATCTTAATCAATTAACCTTAGCCCATAAAATTTTCTACCAACCAAATAAGACCCCAGCCCTCAAAGACCTCATTCAGCCTTACTCAGCATAAGATCCCTCCGCTCTAGCAGTAAACTTCTACTACAGGTTACAAAAGCAAAAACCTCAGCAGGAGAATCACTTTTTTCCAACTACACATCTAGGCTCTGGAATGCCTTACCCAAACTCAATAGTGACCATTCTCATAGGTTCATAGGTTCATACTAGGCTATCTGCCCAAGGGCATTTATAAGCCTAGCCCATAGTTATTTGGCTTTCGCCACCCCTTTAGTTTGAATAAAACTATGCCTATTATTTTGCTGTGCCTCTGTCAAGCAGTGACACTGAAGTAATCCCTGGGGTATATCTGCGATCCCCCATCCATTGGTCAAGATTCCTCTTGAACAAGGCCAGCGAGGTGCTCTGCCTCACATGTACCGGGATTTTGTTCCACAGCATAGGGAGTCTCTGGGTGATGAATCTGTCCCTCCAGCATGTTCTATTAATAACCGTGTCAAGGTTTAAGTCTCCCGCCCTTGTGGTTCTGAGGGATCTAGATTTTTTGAGGTGAAGCATATTCATCAAATCAGGGTTTGACATGGCCTTATATGTCAGGCACAGGTCACCTCTGAGCAAGCGGTATGAGACTGAATAGAGCTGGAGTTCTTTCAGTCGGGCAGCATAAGACATATTTTTGAGACCCTTTATCCTTTTGGTGAGGAACTTTTGGGGCCTTTCCAGCTGCCGCAGGTGTCTGGTCAGATACATTCGAATGGGGCATTGTACTCAATCATAGGTCTAATGAGTGATGAGTACAGGGGCGATGACCTCCCTTGATCTAGATGTGAATCCCTTCATGATCAGGTGGGCAATGTAGAAGGTTTTCCTAACTACTTTAGCAACATGAGTGTCAAACGAAAGGCTACTGTCAACCTGGGTCCCCAGATCCCTGATGACTTCTTCTGTGCTCAGTGGATTGCCACCTATATGGTAGCTAGGGGTAACCTTGTTTTTCCCGAAGGGTATGACTATGCATTTCTTGGCATTTAACTTTAGGCCATGGTTCTGGCACCAGTTATCCGTTTCTGTGAGGCCCTTCTGAAGGATATCTGTGTCAGATGTGTTTTCGACTATGGCCAGTTTGCAGTCATCTGCAAACTTTGTCAGCCATAACCCTCCTGTGTTTGCTTGTACTTCAGAAAAGTAGATGCCGAACAAGAGTGGACCCAGGACTGAGCCCTGTGGGACACCACTTGTGACAGGCTTTGAGTCTGACATGGCTCCAGCAACTCTGACCCTGTGGGTTCTGTCACTTAGCCAGTTTGCAACCCATCTTGTGATGTATGGGTTTACATTCAAGCTGATGAGTTTTTGATGATACCTGAGTGGGGTATTGTGTCGAAGGCCTTTGCCAGGTCAAGGTAGGCTGTATGGACTGCCTTTCCTCATCAATGGCCTTGGTGACTGTCTCAAAAAGTCAACCAAGTTTAAAAGGCATGATCTGCCTTTGACAAAGCCAAACTGGGTTGGATCCAAAGTCTGCAAGTTCCTATGTCTTTATTTATGAGTTCCATTATGATCCTCTCCATGGCTTTGCAGATAAGGCTTGTCAAGCTAATGGGACGGTAATTTCCAGGGTCGGTGGAGGCACCGCCTTGTGAAGTGGGACCACAGTCGCCGTGCGCCACTCCTTGGGTACGTATCCTGAGGTGAGGCTAAGATTAAACAGCTGTCCTAACTGCGGGTTTAATTCCTCATTAAGTTCATGGAGCACACAGCCGGGGACACCATCCGGTCCCATGGATGCTGTGTTTTTTGCTTTGGAGAGAGCAGTTCTCACCTGGGCGTTGGAGATATTTGGGGGGCTACAATCCTCTGGTATAGATATCCCTCCTTTGGGGAGGGGAGAAGTTTGCACTGAACCTGTCAGCCAGTATGTTGGCAATGTGTGTAGGTTCAGTAATCTTCACATCATTTTGAACTAATTCTGAGCATATCTGGGAGTTTCCTCCTAGGTTTCTAACATAGCTAAAGAAGGCCTTATGATTGTCTTTTGAATCCTTGGCGATTTTTCTCTCAAAATTTGCCTTGGATGATTTTATGAGAGCTC
This sequence comes from Protopterus annectens, assembly GCF_019279795.1. Lineage (NCBI taxonomy): Eukaryota > Metazoa > Chordata > Ceratodontiformes > Protopteridae > Protopterus > Protopterus annectens. The sequence continues at coordinate 498,062,901 of NC_056735.1, read as the reverse complement.
TTAGTTTTTACTTAGAATGATCAAAGGTGTCTTACCTTTCAAGGATTTTGCTCTATCTTGTAGTAGCTTCCTCCTTTTGTTGTAGAGCTTGTTTATGGCTGGGGTCCACCAGACTGGACGCTTGCCTTTGGTACAAAGAGTCTTAGTTTTGTTTGGGATTGCCTGATCCATGCAGTCCTGTAGGTGCTGGTAGAAGGCATTTGTAAGTGATTCAGCGGTTTGAGTAATGTTTACCACTGGCTCAGGGGCCTTAAAGGAGACCACACTAGTTTTTAGAAGTGTGAAATCGGCTTTTGAGAAGTTTTTCACTGTGGTCTTTTTTGTTTCAGGTGGGGGCGGGATGAGGATCTCCAGCGAGATTAGTTTATGATCTGATCTCACCAGTGAGGGGTATACTTCCGGTGTTGAACATTGTGATCCCATGTTCGTGATGATGAGATCAAGTATGTTTTCTCCTCTTGTGGGGATGGTGACTAGTTGTTCCATGGCATTTGAGTTTATGAACTCCAGGAACCTTTGGGCTAGAGTGTTTGGGCTTGAGTAGTGTTCCCAGTCTATATTAGGGTAGTTGAAGTCACCTAGTATGATGGTGTTTGGAGATACATTTATCCCTCCATTGTTTTCAGGAAGGCCATGTGAGGTTCCTGAGTTTGAGAGGGTGGCCTGTAACATGCTACAAATTGCAGAGCAGTCTTGCCTATGGTTAATTGCACCTGGATGGTCTCCGATGCATCGTGCGTTGCCACCAACCTTGAGGTGTGGGTGTCCTTTATGAATATGGACACCCCTCCTTTCTTGGTGTTGTCCGGATTTTGGGGCCGAACGCATGATATGAGGTGAAACCTGCTAGTGCTGGGGTGCTCTCAGGAGCCTTGAACCAGGTTTCTGTCACAGCACAGACATCGATGTTCTCCATACTGAGAAGGGCCTCGAGTGCGTGCATCTTGAGATTGAGACTTCTGGCATTGAGCAGCATTACCCTTAGTTTTTACTTTTTGTGTTCTAGGGTGGTAGGTTTAGAATTTGAGCCTTGCCTAAAAAGGCACTATGGGGTGGCAAGAGCCTTTGCCAATATCCGGAAGCCTAGGGGTGACAGGTGCAAGCCGTCCCTTGCAAAGCAGCGTGGCTTGTCCAGCATGTCATCCCAGGCAGACAGACATTGGATCCCCTTTGAATGACACCAGAATTTAAGCCAATTATTAAAGCTGATCATCTTATCACTGTATTGTGGCATCATTCTAGGTGAAGGTAGGATACTGCTCAAGGTCAGGGTCATACCTGCCTGGGCTACATAATCAGAGAGCTCCTCAATGTCTCTTTTCATGTAGTCCAAGGAGGTACGTCTCAGGTCGTTGACACCAGCGTGGACAATGACTGAGTCGTACTTGTACCTGCTGTTGAGAGACCTGAGTGCTTGTGTTATGTGGCGGATTCTAGCGCCCGACAGGCAGCTTACTGTGACCTTCTCCTTACTCAGTCTGGTGAGCGGGACGTCAGTGTGTCTGACTATGGAGTCACCTATGACAAGTATGTTTGGTGTTGTATTTGGCCTTAATTTAAAACACTCCTAAAAATGCACCTTGCAAATTCCTGGCTCTGTCCCTGTAGCCCCCCAGGATAGGCCATTTCACATACCGCTCTGGTCTTCCATCACTACTTCTAACCTTGCTTTAATGGATTTATGACCAAATCTTATAGCTAACAACTGAATGCTCATCACACATTATTGATAATTATGTATATTTATCAACTGCCAGGCCAGATATTTCCTCATATTCGTTAATACTTTATATATAACTATATGATCTATTTGGCGTTCTGTCTATAGTTGCAATGTCTAACAATGTTTTATTCTCCTTGTTATTTTTATTACTATAAGTTCTACTTGATGTTATATATTTATATTTATAGTAGCTATGTCTAACACTGCTGTATTGTCTTTGTTAATATGAATTACCTCTCTCTTTTGTTAATCATATCATCATCACATCATACTTTTACTTTTACTATGCAACTTTATGACTTGGAGCATATCTCCCCGGGCCTCCACTGAAAAAGGACACATGTCCAGCTGGACTTTCCCGGTAAACAAATGTAAAATAAATAAAAAAATAAAATTTATATTCCATTTAAAACTGCTATAATGGAGCTTAAGAAAATTCTGGAACAAATCATCAGCTTTCAGCAAGGAATATTACTTATAGGTAGGGATTGGAATTTGATTTGCAACAGTGAAGTTGTGTTGGGGTGGCAGAAGGGAAAGTATAAGAAAGGAAGGCAGATTTTTGAAGGAATGTATGAAAATATTTGGCATGGAAGATGTGAATTCAGTACTAGGAGTTTGGAGTGAATTTATGTATTATTCCCCAAGATACGAATACTAGGCTAAACTAGACAGAATTTATATTTCACAGGAACATGTGCATTAAATTGAAGGTATTGATATGCATCCAATAACTATTCAGATCATGCACCAATAATAACTAAACTAAAAAAAGGGTAATGAAGTAAAAATGAGTCACTGGCACTTTCTCACCTATCTTTTGAAAAGAGAGGAATGTAAGGAATGAGTAGTGGAAATTATTCAGGAGCTAGTAGAGAAGATAGAAATTTCTTCCGAAAATGTGACTACGGAGGGTTCCTATCACATGATCGAAAATTGTAAATGGCAAACGCATATTGAGCGAAGCCGATTGGATTGAAATGTTGCGGGCGTAACACGTAAATCGCCATAGGGAATGTTTTCCCTTTACTTCAAAGCAGTGTGATCTCAGAGTAGAAATATTTAAGTAGTGGAGGTGTGGGGGTGCAGGGGGGCTTGCCCCCCTGCCTACAGCATTTAGGTAAGTATAGTTTTTTATTTTTATTTTTTTATTATATTTTTGAAATTTCAAACATCGCTCATATGGTGTATCTACCATATGGTGTTCGATGTTTGAAACTTTTGAAAATATAATATAGACCCGCAATGGAGAGGGATAAAATTAAAGTAGAGTTTAAAATAGGGTGAAAATAAAAGAAAGGGAGATATGGTTAAGAAATAAATTATGTAGATGGACTGACAAATATTAAAGTATTGCAAAAGAGGGGGAATCCCACAGAACAAGAACAGGAGCAATTAGAGAATGGTAAACAGAAAATAAGGGATTAGCTCAATAAAATACATGAGTTTAGAAAGATTGCTGTTAAGCAACTGATTTTTGATAATAACTCTAAAGCACAAAAACATTTAGCATAACGATTCGTGCAACATAAAGTTGCCAAGCTTAGGTAGCCTATAACAAACAAGATAACAAGAGATCTTGTAGAAGTATTAGAAATATTTCAGAAATTCTATGAAAGTCTGTATAAAGCAGAGAAATACGGAAAGCAAGAAAAGGTACAAATGGAAATGTTTATGGAAGGATTAAATATGCCACAGTTAGAGGTAAATGAGGCTCAATGACTAACTATTAGGATAGGAGGAGATGAGATAAAAATGGTGATGTATAACCAATGTACAAGAAAGTTCCCAGGAGTTGATGGTATTCCTTTGGAAGTTTGGAAAATAGGAGGAAAAATTGATAAAGATATGGAAGGATTTGTCTAACAGTATTTTAATAGGAAAGGTACCAACATCCTGGAAGAAAGTGGTGATATCTGTAATACCTAAAGAGGGTAAAGATCCAGCTTCATACAGGTCCATTTCAATACTAAACCATGATTAAAAAGAGGTTATTTCTGTAATGGCTAAAAGAATGGCAAAAGTGATGCCAAAACTGGTAGATGTGGATCAGTGTGGTTTTATAGAGGGCAGGCAAACATTTGACAACATTAACAGAACTTTGATGATACAAAGGAAAGCAGAAAGTAAGAACATGCCAATGTTGGTGGGGGGTCTTGATGCAGAGAAAGCATTTGACAGAGTAGGCTGGGACTTTATGAGCAGGGCAGTGGAAGCATTTGCATTCCCTGATAAAATTAAAAGGTTGATTAGGAGAATGTATGATTGATCACAGGTGAAAATTAAACTGGGTGGGTTCCTCTCTGGTAATTTCTGCTTGAACAGAAGAACCAGGCAGGGGTGTCTTCTTTCCCCTTTGTTATTTGCATTATATTTAGAACCGTTGGCAAAGAAAATAAAGGCCTCAGAGGTTCAAGGATATAATTGGTATGGTAGTCAAGAAACCTGTCTCAATTTGTAGATGTTCTTTTCTGGTTTTATTAGGCATAAAATAATTTAATTATAGTGTTGTGGAACATTTTGAGACATTTCAAATCTTTTTGTGATACAAAATGAATGAAGCCAAAACAAAGTCAATACCAGTAAATTATGTAGCGACATGCAAATTGGTTCAGCAATATCCATATTTTTGGAGACATGATAAAGTAAAGTATTTGGGAATGTGGATTAAAAGTAATTCTGGTGTGGCAGCTAACGGTATGTGGGAAGAGACTAAACAAAAGATGATACAAAAACTGAGAAATTAGAAGCTGTTATATGGATATGGATAGTATGATACAAGGAGTTAAAATGTTTTTAGTCCCTTTAGTCTTATACACAGGTCAATAGAGAATAATGTAAACTGGCAGCCAAAGCAACTCCAAACAACAACGAAAGTTGAAAACCAAAAACAAAGCAGGAGAGTGCCTTCCATTTAAAAGTTTAAATAGATTGTATAAGCAGTACAAAAACATAAAATCACGTTATTCCGCAGCAAAGCTTTTGAGTCTTGTTTCTAAAGAAGTTGATCCACCAATGCTGAATGTAGGTGGATCAACTAATTTCTTCAGAGCAGATGTAACACCAGGGCTAAACTGTAATAATAATATTAAACCTATACTTGAATGGAACAAGACTTTTTGTAGTATTTGTGTATATCTACTTCAGATTCTTTCTGGATTATTGTAGATTTTGTTATATTAGTTTTACACCTAGGGTTAAACTCTTAAATGGATGGTGCTCTCCTGATTTGTTTTTGGTCTTGTGTACAGGTCAGGCATATTCTTAGCAAACAGAGGAGAAGTTGTGGATAGCAATTAATAAAGAGATGAAAGATTTTATCTGGGAGGGAAAGACGGCAAGAGTCAAGTGAGATAAGCTGATTCTTCCAATAGGACAAAGTGGATTAGAATTGCCTGATTTTGAAGGAGTATTTCTGAGTTACACAGTTAAGGCTCCAAAAAGCAGAAACCTGTAATTCAAAGTGGAAAGGGATGATGATGAAATAGGCAGGAAGCTCAAGAAACAAGGAGAGACTGGGATTTTGGATGCAGACTTTTAAGGAGAATAGCTGCAATCCATACAGAATATTATATTCATAAATTAGCAGAAAGTATTCTAGGAACTAAGCCAACACAGGAATGGAGAAAGATGATTCTGCCAATAGGGATGACTGCAACTAGGGATACAGACAGCAGGCAAGAGGTGACTGAAATTTATTGGAGAAAACTGTCAAAGGAACCAAGATATTGGGAGCAAATAACTAGAGAGTAAAAGGTAATAGAATGGGAAGAAGCCAAGAATTTATTTGGACTGCAGGTTAGAGATTGCCTTCCCTATCAAGTATTGATATCAGAGTATTGGCAAAGATAAAGAAATAGGGGGTTTTAAATGAAAGATCAGCACTGGTAGAGTTTTTAGTAGAATCTAGAACAAAAGCTGCTGTTAAAAAAAGGAATAATTAGTAGAGCATACAAAATATTGTATGATAACTATAAGAATTAGTCAGAGGAAGTTAGAAAGGATTAGGAAGAGAGATTGGATAAGCAATTCACAAAGAAACAATGGGAGTTATATGTTTCTCTCCAAAATATGCAACAAAATCTAGAAGATTTAGGATTTTTGCTTGGAAATGTTTAGATAGATATTTTTGTACCCCAAGCAGACGCCAAATAATTTTTCCTCAGGTAGACAGCAAATGTTGGAGGTGTGATGGAGAAAAAAGAGGTAATTGGGAACACTTGTCTTATATGGACAGACTCAAAAATCTCCAACTATTTTCTGTCTAATATAGCCTACTTAGAGGAGATCTCTGCTTTGCTTACAAAGCCATGTCTGACCCAGCTCTGTTAGAAATGCTACATCTAAAATAATCCCAATCCCCCACACCAAATGCTCCAGAGACCTCATCCTCATTACCACAATCAATAGAATGTACTGGATGGACAGGTTCATAACCCAGAGACTGCCCATGCTATGGAATAGACTTCACTTACATGTCAAGCAGAGCACTTCGCTGACCCTCTTCAAGAGAAATCTTAATGAGTGGATGGAAAATAGAAAATTCACTCTGGGGATAACTCCAGTGGCTCTACTTGACAGAGGCACTGGGGACTAAGGTCAAGTGGCACGATGCCAGGGTTATCCTATGGCTAGGCTTTAAAGACACCAGGGCCATTAACCTAGTACACACCTATGAAATTAATGATAAAGGCTATAGCTGTAAACTATATTTTCACATGTGAATTGGTTCTGCAATACCCATATTTATAGTGACATGATAAAATGAAGTATTTAGGAGTATGGGTTAAAAAGGATTCTGTTATGGCAGCTAAGGATATGTGAGAGGAGACTTAATGAAAGATAATACAAAAACTGAGAAAATGGAAGCTCTTGCATATGGATAACAAGACACAAGCAGAAAATATTTTTTAATCTCATTAGTTTTATACATATGTCAAGTTTTTATCAACCAGAAGAGAAGTTGTAGAGAGTAATTAATAAAGAGTTGAACAATTTTATCTGAGAGGAAACTCCAGTGGCTCTACTTGACAGAGGCACTGGGAACTAAGGTCAGGTGGCACGATGCCAGGGTATCCTATGGCTAGGCTTTAAAGGCCCCAGGGCCATTAGCCTAGTACACACCTATGAAATTAATGATAAAGGCTATATCTGTAAACTATATTTTCACATGTGAATTGGTTCTGCAATACCCATATTTATAGCGACATGATAAAATGAAGTATTTAGGAGTATGGGTTAAAAAGGATTCTGTTATGGCAGCTAAGGATATGTGGGAGGAGACTTAATGAAAGATAATACAAAAACTGAGAAAATGGAAGTTCTTGCATATGGATAACAAGACACAAGCAGAAAATATTTTTTAATCTCATTAGTTTTATACATATGTCAAGCATATTTTTATCAACCAGAAGAGAAGTTGTTGAGAGTAATTAATAAAGAGTTGAAAAATTTTATCTGAGAGGGAAGAGGGCAAGAGTCAAGTGGGATAAGTTGAGCCTTCTAATACAACAAGGAGGTTTATGATTACCTGATTTGTTGATGTGATGATTATGGAAATTATGGAAAAAGAAAGAGAGCAAATGCTAAAAGTATGTCCGTGTGTAGTGAACGCTCTGATGTGTTTGTGTTACAGTAAGATTTCCTGACTGTGAAGTGTAAACAGCTGTGGTATTGTGCAAGTGTGTGATGGACTTCCCTTTGTAGGAATGGTTCATAGGTTGGTACTAGGCTATCGGCCCTAGGGCCTATACAAGCCTAGCTAAACAAATCCCCAGATGTTTCTTCCCCCAACTTTAGTGATACACACACAAAAATGAAGAAACCAGGTAAAAACACTGCCAGTAAATGGAAGAACAAGACGCCACAACCTTCTTTAGCGCTTTCGTCCAATTTAATAAAATATGAACTTCATCAGAAACAACACCCATACTAATTACAGCAGTTAAATAACTAACAATCATGTCACATGTTACTGAATGCACCAATGAAATGTAATATACACTCCATATTTATGTCATGATTTACAAACATTTTAAACTACAAATCATTCTTTTTTTGAAAAGGAAGAATTAAACTAAAATTTGTAACTTTATAGTCTTTGTGCTTGTAAAAAGCACTTAATATTTATCATATTGTTTAATCCAGGAAGCTGATCTGCATTTAGTAAAATTTGCCATAAGGTTTCTTTACATTCTAAAAGAACTTTAAAATCTCCACTAAGCATATCATTGTTGACTCTAATATAAAAAATGAAAACTTTTTGAAACTAGGACAAATCACAGAATGTTTTGCTAGTGCGTTAGACATATCCTTTTTACGTATAGCCAAAGTGTGCTCGTATATACGCTTGTTCAATGCTCTTGTTGTTTTTCCTATATAAAAATGTTCACAGGAACTGCACATAGCTGCAAAAAACTACATTGGTTGTTTTACATGTGTAATGTCCCTTACCCAAAACTACTTTATTCATATGTTTGAATGTTACTGATGTAGTCCCTGTAATATATCTGCATTGTTTGCATGTCCCACAAGGAAATGTACCAACATTAAAACTTGTTTTCCCCTCATTCCTATACAAAGTACCCCTCTGTAGGATAGTCTTAATGTTAACTACCTTTTATAGGTGAACACAGGGGAATCACCAATAATTCTACTCAATTTTGTGTTGCCCAACACTACTTTCCAGTTGTTTAAGATGGTGTCTCTGATATATATACCATCTCATTAGTAATTGGAATTGGAAAGGCCAAGGAGTAATCACTTACTTTTGTAGATGTCCTTCAAGGATGCATCTGCAGTACTTACAAATGGGTTGTCCTGTCGTCAGGCAGCCCTTCGGTTGGCCGGATTCCAAAGTCTGGGTCTGGCCTCGGCTGGGGTCGCACTTCACCCGACGTCACAGCTGCAGTTCTTCGGGTATAAAGGCATCAGCCAACGCCATTTTCCTCAGTCTTTCTTGCCGCGTGGCGCCCGAAGCAGAAGCTGTTCGCAAGTGCCGGTCGGTCAGAACCAGAGATTACTACTACCGAATACTTCTACTACTACCGAAGACTTCTAAAAAGCTAAGTACCCCGTTGGGGACTCTTTCTTGCCTCAGCCGATGTCAGAAAAAGTGAATAACTGTTTAACTTGTGGGAAACAAATACCTCATAAAGATTTCCACTCTTACTGCTTACCTTGTTTAGGCCCAGACCACGACGTAGCAGCTTGTCTAGCCTGTGCTTCTTTTAACCGACGGACGCTTAGACGTCGGTCGGAATTTGCTGAGGAGTTTTTCGCCCGCTTTTGCTTACATTATGCCGTCGGATCCTCCGACTACGCAAATATCTAAAAAGCGCAAGGAAAAGGACCGACACTCGCGGTCCGCGGTTTCAGCCGAAACTGCGGTTAAGCCAACCGCGAGTGTCTCGGTTTCGGCTGAAACCGAGCTCGCGGTTCTTCCTTCAGCCGAAAGCTTACCTCCTACCAAGGCCTCATCCAACCTGGTGGAATCGGCTACTGAAATCCCACCTGCTCTTGCAGGTTCCCAGGATTTATCTGATACTATCCCCTTGGATATTTCAACCCCTGCACGTGGAGCTGCTAGGCCACCTGCAACCATGTCGATTAAGGCCTTTGCCAGGGCTAAAGCAGCTAAATCTACCAAAACTGTGCCTGCTAAGACCCCCTCTCACAGGCCTAGCTCTAGTTCACAAATGCTTAGTCTAGCAGAGGATCTCATTTCTTTGATCCGGGGATCCCAACCTCACTCAGATAGAGCTTCTCACCCACCTCCAGAGAAGAGGCCTAGAGCAGAGCCCCCTGAGCCAGTTTCTACAGATGACTCCTCTGATGATTCAGATAATTCAAACCCTCCAGAGTGTCCTTTCTCCCCTTATGAAGACTCTGATGCTGAAGAGTCCATTCCTTCTGCCTCTCCGCCTGAGGAATTTTCCTTTGGGGAAACCTTGCATGCTATGAGGGAACAATTTCAGTGGCAGGGCCAGGATTTTTCAGACTCTAGAAAAAGGCTTAGAACCTTTCTGCATTTACCACAGCATAGGCCTTTAGCCATCCCTCCAGTTCTGACTGTTGTGGATGATGCATTTAATGATGCTTGTACTGCTCCTGATTCACTTCCTCCGGCCCCTGCTAAGCCCGATAGGTACTACAGGGTCCTGGACACACATTATCATTTGTATAAGGCTCCTTTTGCAGATCCCGAAACTATCTCCCAGGGACCTAAGGCGGTAGCAGCTACTTCTGCCAAAAAAACCCTCCCCTCTGAAAGGGAATCCAGGGCCTTAGAGAGATGGGGTAAAAAAAGTTTACACTTCTGCTACTCTTTCAGCTAGGGCCTTGAACTGTCAATTCCACATGATCCAGTATCAAGAATTTATGTTAGACCAATTAACTAAACAGCTGTCCTCAGATGAACCATTAGACAAAAAATCTGTTCAGGAAATGGTACATAACATTCAGCAGGTCAGTAATCATTCCTTAAAATGCGGCTATGATGCACTGGAGGCTTCCTTTAGATCAGCCATGACTGGCACAGTGATCAGAAGACATGCATGGTTAAAAGAGCAGGCCTTACCAGACCATGTCAAATCAAAGCTACTAGATGCTCCCATGGACAAGATCAATTTGTTTGGCTCTCCTGCACAACAGGTGCTGAAGAAGATGGAAGAGAAGGCAAAATCGGTCCAGACAGTCAAAGATTTCTTACAGGTCCAACCTCCAAGGTTTAGCAGGAATTGGCCCTCCAAGAATTGGTCCTTTCCAGACACCTCCAGAGCTCAGAGAGGCAGGAATAGGCGCTCAAGAGGCAGAGGTCAATCCAGAGGTGCCTACAGGGGACGCCAGTGGCAGGCTAACAACCAGCGAGGTACAGCCACAGATACAGCCGCCATCACTACTACAGGACAATCACAGTGACTTGGCTCTGGCACCGCCTACCAGGGAACAACTAGAAGCACCCTTAGGCGGGAAACTAGCCTTATTTTCAGTAAACTGGCATTACATCACAGGAGACAAGTGGATTTTGCAGACAATAGACCAAGGTTACAGGTTTCACTTCCATACTCTACCAAAGAAGAGAGGAATGCCAAACCTTCCTCCAAATCAAAAGGCAGAAGCTCTAAAACAAATAACTCACTTACTAAGGATGAGAGCTGTAGAAAAGGTACCATCTATGGAACAAGGACAAGGATTTTACTCCAGGCTCTTCCTGGTACCAAGAAAAGAAAACCAATGGAGACCTATTCTCGATCTGTCCGCTTTAAACACATACCTCATTGTCCCAAAATTCAAAATGCTGACCCTACAGCAACTTCTTCCCATGTTGGGCAAGGAGTCTTGGCTGGTAACTCTAGATCTCAAGGAGGCATACCTGCACGTCCCCATACGACCAAATTGCAGAAGATACCTCAGATTTCTTGCAGGATCAGAGCATTATCAATTCTCAGCATTGCCCTTTGGCTTATCTACTGCCCAGAGTGTTCACGAAATGCCTGGCATCAGTAATTGCTCATTGCAGGCTTCAGGGAATCCAAATCTACCCTTACCTGGACGACTGCCTGTTGCAAGCGGACAACAAAAACAAGCTAGCAGAAGACTTGAAAAGGGTCATTTATCTACTGCAAGCTCTGGGATACACAGTCAATATAAAAAAGTCAAGGCTGATACCATCCCAAAGGATAACCTTTTTGGGTGCAGAACTGGACACATCAAAACAAATGGCATTCCTAACAGTAGAAAAACAGGAGCAACTACCTCTCTACTTCTTGGCATTAACAAAGAAGAACCAGCTAACAGCAAGAAAAGTCCTGCAAGCCTTGGGTTTCATGGCATCCTGCATAATATTGGTTCCACATGCCAGACTGCATATGAGAAAGTTACAGTGGTACCTAAGGAATTTATGGTCTCCGCACAAGCACAGCCTAGAAACCCAAATTCCAATAATCCCATGCCTGAAGCAAGAATTCCAATGGTGGGCTCAGGCCTGTCAATCAAACAAAGGACTGCCCTTCCACAGCACTCAACCAAGCCAGACCATCACAACGGACGCCTCAGACCTCGGTTGGGGGGCGCACATGCTGGACAAGTGCATACAAGGCTTATGGACTCAAGACCAACTGCACCTACACATAAATCAAAAGGAAATGCTGGCAGTAAAACTGGCAATTCAGACATTCAGACCACTTCTTCAACAAGGTCAACTGTTGATAAGGACAGACAACACCACAGTTATGTGGTAGATCAACAAACAGGGAGGCACACATTCGTACCCTCTATGCCGGATGGCAATGGACCTCTGGAGCTTCAACATTCAGTTACAAGCAATTTTTGTGCCAGGAAAAGAAAACATTCTGGCAGACATACTAAGCAGAACTACCACGGATGCACACGAATGGATGCTGCATCCGGACATCTTCAAAACCATTACAAGAAAATGGGGACTACCAGAAATAGACTTATTTGCATCCCCACGCAATCACCAACTGAAGAAATTCTGCACAAGGACGTACCACCCACTTGCTTGGAAAGTGGACTCCCTATCTTTCAGTTGGAAAAACCTGACAGCATATGCATTCCCACCACTTCCTTTGATGCACAAGGTGCTATTGAAGATCAAAGAGGACCGTCCAAGGATCATCCTGATAGCTCCGGACTGGCCAAGGCAACATTGGTACCCATTACTGAGGAGCATGTCTCGGGAACAAATATGGCCTCTACCCCTAGTTCCCTTACTGTTAACACAGAACAACTACAACACCCAGCATCCAAACCTGAAAACACTGCAGCTGACTGCCTGGAACATTGCATAACACCAAATAACCCAAATTTATCCCAAAGGGTTAAAGACATTATCTTGGAGGCTCGCAGACCCTCAACAAGAAAAAATTATTCAGCAAAATGGAAAAGATATCACATTTGGAGTACTGCAAAAGGAGAAAATGTGTCACTGGTAAACATAGCCAACATCCTGGAATACTTGGCAGAGCTCTTCCACAACGGCCTGTCCTATTCTTCCATTAAGATTCATGCATCAGCTATTTCAGCAGAATACAACTTGGATCCTCCAGTCTTCTCACATCCTCTGCTCAGGCAGTTTCTGAGAGGAATTAAAAATGTAAAACCACCTAGGAAGCCACCATTGCCAGCATGGGACTTGAACTTTGTGCTAGAAAAGTTGACACTCCTTCCTTTCGATCCAGCAGCAACAGCAGAATTACAATACTTATCATGGAAAACTGCCTTCCTGCTTGCAATCACTTCAGCAAGAAGGGTATCTGAGCTACAGGCATTAATGGCAGTACAGCCCTTCCTGATCTTCCATCAAGATAGAGTGTCCATGAGAACAAATCCTACTTTTATGCCAAAGGTGGTCTCCAGGGTATCTTTAAATCAAGCTATCCACCTACCTACATTCTTCCCCAACCCACAGAACAGGGAGAAAGACGTTTGCATACCTTGGATGTACATAGACAATTACGCTACTACCTGGACAGGACCAAGAGCAATAGAAAAACTGACCAGCTACTGGTAGCATATGCAACAGGAATGGAAGGAAAAGCAATTTCAAAACAGACAATCTCTAAGTGGATAGGAAATTGCATTAGATTTTGTTACTCCTACCATGGGAAGAAAACTCCAGAAAACATCAGGCCTCACTCTACAAGGGCTACAGCCACTACCACAGCTTTTCTACGAGGAGTGGCTACCAAAGACATTTTAGAGGCTGCTACTTGGAGCTCCGTGCATACATTTGCCAAGCATTATAATTTACCTTTATACTCCAGATCCCAAGCAGGTTTTGCCACTGCTGTTTTGCAAGGGATCTTAACTACACCATAATCTTATTTCTCCTCCTCCCCCAGTTTGGCTATGGTATTCTACCCATTTGTAAGGACTGCAGATGCATCCTTGAAGGACATAGTACAGTTTTGTACCTACCATAAATGTAGATGTCCGATAGGCATGCATCTGCAGTCAGGATTACCCACCCTCCTTCCCCTCTGTGGTACTCCTAGGGTATTTGCCCATCTTGTAGCTGGCTGGGGGAATCTATTATGGTGTATTTGTTTGTATATATGTACATACATGCTTATTTTTGTTTGTTCTCTACTATTTGGAACCATTTGCATTTATCCAAATTTAGCCTTCCTAGAGGGCACCTGGCATCTGGGGCAAGAAACACTGAGGAAAATGACGTCGGCTGATGCCTTTATACCCGAAGAACTGCAGCTGTGACGTCGGGTGAAGTGCGACCCCAGCCGAGGCCAGACCCAGACTTTGGAATCCGGCCGACCGAAGGGCTGCCTGACGACAGGACAACCCATTTGTAAGGACTGCAGATGCATGCCTATCGGACATCTACATTTATGGTAGGTACAAAACTGTACTTTACTTCTAATCTACAATGGGCTTGGTCATCAGCTTGCCTTAAAATCAGGCAAGCTTTGTTTGTTCTAAGACCAATGACCTCATTTATTATGCTGTTTAACCAGGCCATATCATAACCCCTTTGTACAAAGAACCCACTAAGTTTCTGCATTTCCCATTGAAAGATCTCATCATCACTAGTTAAACAACTGAGTCTAATGAATTGTCCTTTTACAACTCCTGGTTTCATAAATGCTGGATGTAGACTGTCGTGATGTAAGTATTGGTTAACAAACGTGGACTTAATATAAATGCAGCTTTCAAATTTTGAATCATCATGAGTGACAGTTAAATGCAAGTCCAAAAAATCAATACTGTCACCAAAACTTCCCATGGTAAATTGCAAAAAATTATAGAACTATTCAAATATTGAACAGATATCAAAAAGGTTTCTACATCCCCTTTCCATAAAAAAATCAAATCATCTATGCAACGTTTGTAAAATAAGATGTTTTCAGCTAAAGGATGGGTAATGAGAAACCTAATCTCCCACATTGCCATCACTAAATTAGCAAAACATGGGGCTACCCTAGACCCCATCGCAATGCCTGATGTTTGCTGAAAAAATGTATTTTCAAATGTAAAGAAATTATTCTCTAATACAAGTTCCATCACGGTACAAACTGTACTGACAAAATTGTTATCAAAGTCAATGTATTGACTTAAATAGTCTCTTAAATATTCTGTACCTATGGTTTGATCTATACAAGTGTAAAGAGAAACAGCATCTAGTGATGCAAATTTGCAGGCATTTCTAGTTTGTCTAGTTGGCGCAATGATTCTAACAGATGCCATGAGTCTCTTAAATGGAGTTCTGCGCAGTGGGGTTCAAAAGTTTGTCCGGCCATATGGAAATCGGTTCTGTCTTTGAAAAACTGGCAGACACTATAGGTCTAAAAGGAGGATCTTCCCTATTTTTGTGTACCTTGGGGATACCAAATAGTGTCGCCAGTTTAGGATGTTCAACTAGTAAAAAATTATAGACAGAATAATCTATATTCCCTTGACTGAAAAAATCAAAGAGGTGTCCAATCTAAACAAAACTTTGTGCGATATAATCTGCTGTGACTTTTTTTGTAACGAATATTGTCACTTAACAAATATTTTAATGCCACACTATTGTCCGTTGACCTCATAACTACAATGGTACCACCCTTGTCGGCTTTCATAATACGCCAACTTTTATTTTTTGCCAAATCTTCCAATGCTGATTTTTCAGAAGGAAGGAGATTTGATTTACCATCATAAAACCCCCTAAATTTCCTGAAATCTTGCTCACATAACTTTCCAAAAACCATAAGTGTAGAATTTAACAGTGGGTTATATGTGCTTTTCCTTCTGATTTCAAATTCTCGAGGTTCAGGTCTAATAAATCCTTCAAAAATGTACTTCAAATTAAGTTTCCTTAAGTATAATTTCAAATCTACTATTTATCTAGGTATATTCACAGTATTAGATGGAATAAAGGAAAAACCCTTTTTGAGTACAGAGATCATATCGTCTGTCATGACATCAGCAGTCAAATTGTGCACATTAATAGAAAAGTCTAGTTCTTCTTGCGCCCCTTGCCCTTTCTCTTGCTCTTTGTTTGGACCTTCCCCAGACCATCTCAGAGTCTTTTTGTTGCCTGTCTTGTCCATTAAAAAAGGACCAGATTTGTTAACAGCAGAAACTGCCTGTGCATATGAAGTGGAAGCCGAAACATTGTCTGTATGAATGCTTCCACTGTTTCCATTGTCATTTCCAGGACACACAACTGAACCAGTACCATTGCTAACTACATCAGTGTTATTCATTTCCATGCCATTGATACCACTATGGATTGGGGCGCCCTTGTTGGATTAAACAATATGATAAATAGTAAGTGTTTTTTTACAAGCACAAAAGTTATAAAGTTACAAATTTTAGTTTAATTCTTCCTTTTCAAAAAAAGAATGATTTGTAGTTTAAAATGTTTGTAAATCATGACATAAATATGGAGTGTATATTACATTTCATTGGTGTATTCAGTAGCATGTGAGATGATTGTTAGTTATTTAAATGCTGTAATTAGTATGGGTGTTGTTTCTGATGAAGTTCATATTTTATTAAATTGGACGAAAGCACTAAAGAAGGTTGTGGTGTCTTGTTCTTCCATTTACTGGCAGTGTTTTTACCTGATTTCTTCCCACAATATTGACTGATGCTGATGTAGTGCTGATGGCTGAAGGAGCTCATATTCTGAAGAATCTGGAAACATCTGGATTTCAAAAGGCTGGATGAGAGAAAAACTTACAGTTAGTACACTGGGGAAAGAGTTAGTCTTGAGGCTAGCAATATTGACTGACATTGCAGTTTTGGGTGACATCAGTCACAATTTTCAAGAGTTATAAGGAAAAATCTCCTTGGTTGCACTGAGTATTGTTTTTATGAAATAATGTAGTAGTCCTAGATATAAGGTTGTTTGTGGGTTTGAGCTGTCTACCAGAGTATTTAGTGGCAAATTGTGCTGAAGGATAACCTTGATTTGAAGTCTTGTAACATTCATGAACTCATTCAAATGGAGGTCAAAGAAATATTTTCTGTCTGAAGCTTTCAGATTTGTGACTCCTTTTTTGACTGAAGCAGGTCTAAAAGTAGACATTGTTAGGTGGCTACCCTACTTAGAATACTTGTGGCTAGTTTGAGGTCACTGAGAAGCCTTCCTGCAGGCAGGTATCCAGGCTTCCTCTGCCATGCAGAAATTGTTTCCATTTTGGATTGACTGATGGTACATAATAATGATCATGTCTGTTACCTAACCAGTCATCTTGCTTCTGCTTCGGGCTCCTCGGCAAGAAAGACTGATGTAATGATGTCGGCTGCCTGTTTTTATACCACTGACAACCTGACGTCAGTCCTGGAGCAACAGCAACCGACGCAGAAATACTAAGCCTCTAGTATTCAGGCCGACTGAGGGCTAACCCTGGCAGGATAACCCAAGTGTGATGACTGCAACAGTGAATACACTCAAACATCTACATTTATGGTAAGTGTACACAACTGTACTTTCCCTACACAGTCTTCTAAATTTTGGTCTTTGGATTGCACTCTGTGTCGTTCTACCCTTTTGGCTTTCCTGCTTGGAATTCAGAACTGTCATTAATCCATCAGTGAGGGACCCTGTTATTAGCCGTAACAGATTTTTGTTTTTTATTGTATTAGTTGACCTGTGAGAGCACTCTTTTTGATAGGTCCCAGATATCCTCCCATTCTTCCTTTGTGTTTGGAAAGCCCCTCCTTAGCTGTTGAAGTTCCCTTTAAGTAGGGATATATATGCTGTGTGTATCTTATTGTTAGTATAATTGTCATGTCTTAATGTAATTTATTGATTTACAGAAAGTGTAGTTAGAAATGGCCTGTTAGGCTGTGTCTAGGTATACTTATTTAATTGGTTCTTTGACATGGTCTATACTTTTGAGGATAGCAGCATGTAAAGAAACTGTTGAATTTGTGATTGAAGAAGGATGTACTCATTGAACTATCAAGGAGCAACTCTTTGCAGGTAAGCTGACATGGTAAGGAAATAATTGTGATTTCTTTTTGGTTTTATAAACTTGGCCACTGTAGAGCACCCGTGTATCTTACAAACCTGAATTATTTTGTAACATAATAAAATTAATTTTGTTAAAACTGTGTACCTTATTTTTTTCTTCTGATTTAATATGCCCTTGTAATAGTAAAACACAACATAGAATATGTACTACTATGTTCCCAGGCAGTACAGAGATTCTTTATTGGTGAATTTCGCTTACAATTAATTTCTTTGCTATTTTGGTTTTCTAATACTCCCACTGTTTCATCAAATGCTTAATCCTAATCTTGCCTATTTTATTGTCACGGAAGGTCATTATCTGTCTATATCTAAATGGTTACTTGATCTAAGTGCAGGCTTTACAAAGTCTGGACATTCCTGTGCATCAGACTCTTATGTGATTTTTGAGTTTGTGGGTAGCTCTCAATAGAGAGAAGAACTGCTTCAGTCCCAGATCGAGAATGTTTCTTCCTGCAACATTTGTCCCTCCCAGAAGAGGGATTAACATATGTTGGACTTTGTGCTTTACCAAAGTAAAGAAAACTTTTTAACTGCAGGATCATTTCTGAGAACCAGGTTACACATTCTTCTTTATTCTGATGGTTCCTAGTGCAAGGCTTCACATGAGGAAAATTCATCTGTAACCTTTGGTACCAGAGTCCTCATTGAAAGGAATATCTTATTTTGATGTTCACTGTGATAAAGGAATTTCAGTGATAGTTTCTTTAGACATCCATGAAATGAGACCTGCCTTTGCTTTTTCCATTCCAGACCAGAATTAACAGACTGATTGGACCTTCAGTGGACATTGCTTGCAGAGTTCATTTCTAAGACATTAGAATACAAAACCTGTATTCTTCTTCCCAAAAGAGTCATAATATAAACTACAGAGAGATGTTGCTGAACTACCATGTGTTTTCAACATTATATGCAATATTGAAGCCAGTACTTCTACAGGCAGTCAGAGACAACAAAAAAGTGATATGTTACATCAAACAGGCATGGAGGCACCAGATTTTAAGTTTTGCAGACTGCCCCTGACTGTTTGGTGGAAGGTACTTCATCAACCTAAACTGAAAAGGCCTTCCTATTGATAGCAGAAAGTTGGGGCCTTCCAAAGGTAGCTTTGCCTCTCACTAAAGACAGTAGTTTTCCATTCTTCCAGGAAAAAATACCATAAAATTCCAAATTTGAAGTTTCTGACTTTCAAAAATGCATGTGATATATCATGGAATCTGGCATTTTAACTCGTTATTCTTTCACCAAAAATTTTCTTTTTATATTTCCAACTTACAGTGTTGTCACTTTTTTGAGTTGTCTGTATAATGTCTGTTGTAATTTTGCATATGTACGTATGCATTAAAAATGATAATGGAGTCATGTCTATGGGAAAGAAATTACACTTAAAAAGTACAGATATAATTCCTAGATGTTATCCCATAAAAATGGAGCTTCATTTTTATGAACTGTAAACTGCTTTCCCTGGCTCATGCCAGAACAATCATATTACTCTGTTCTACTCAAACTTCCTCACAGCAGGCCATGGATAACAATTGCCTTCTTTGGTGTGGTACCAAGATGTCCCACACTAGCAGCATTCTCTTCACCCCTGCAAAATAATGACTTTCTTGACTGGAGACTAAGTTTGCCTGTGTTGCTTGACTTTAGTCCTTTTATGCTCTGATGCCAGGGCAGTATTTCATTTGATGTTTGATATTGATACTATCTCCAGTTGCTGTTTTAGGTTCATAGATATATACACTAGGATAACTACCACCAGAGTCTTTATAAGCCTAACCTTGCAGTCCAACCCAGTTGTGTCCTGGTGTATCGTGGGCATTTATTAGGAGGCATATGTTAGGAAGTTTCTAGAGTTTGTGTGGTGTTATGTTAGTTTGAGCATTACTGTCTGCCTCTATCAGAAACATGGTGGCCAGACCTGGGGTGAATTTCCAATTCACCATCCATTGGTCAACGTTACACTTAAATAGGTTTAGGAATGGACTCTGCTTCACCTAGATGGGGCCTGTACCACAGCATGGGAATCCTGAGACATACAAGCAAAATTTAAATTATTGGATCTAGTGGTTCTGATGCTGTTCATTTTGTGGATGTGCAAAAGATCCATCAGAGATGGATGCAATGATGCCTTCTATACCAGGCATAGATCACCTGTCAGTAATCTGTAGGAGACCGAGTATAGCGATAAGGCTTTAAGACAGTCTGTATAGGATAGTGTGTTTTTACCTTGGATTCTCCTGGTAAGGAACCTTTGTGAGTGTTCCAACTGTTACATATATCTTGTAAGCTACATGCTGAAGGGCGCATTATACTCAATGATGGGTCTGATAACGGATGAAAAAACTGGCACTATGACTTCCTTGGACCTGGACATGATGCTCTTACTTATAAGTTGGGTGACATCGAATGATTGTGTTACTACCTTGGCCACAAGTTGGTCAAAGTCCATATTATTTTCTATGTTATGTTCCCATATCCCTGACTACTGGGTCAACTCTTAGGGTTGTTTTAACAATGGAGTAATTAGCCTGGGTGTTTGTTTTCCCAGAAGGCACTGTAATGAATTTCTTGGCATTAAGTTTTAGTCCGTGATTTTGGCACCAGTCATTTGTCTGTGTCTCTTGTAAGGTTTGTGTCATGGGGGAATCTGTGATAGCTTCCAGTTTGCAGTCATCTGCAAATGTAGTCGACCAAAAGCCCTTGATATTAGCCTTTACCTCTGAAATGTAGATGACAAATAGAAGCAGTCCAAGAACAGAACCCTGAGGTACCCCGTTGGTGAACAGTCTATTAGTGGAGGTGATACCACCAAACCTGACTTCCTAGGTCCTGTCTGTGAGACAGCTGGCAGTACAGCAAGTTATGTAGGAGTTTATGGCCAGTTTGTCAAGTCTATCAACTATGCCCAAATGGGGTATTGTACTGAATGCCTTGGCCAGATACAGGCAGGTGGTATGGACCGTTTTCCCCTCATCCGTAGCTTTGATAACCTTCTCAAAGAAGTCCACCAGGTTTAATAGGCATGACCTTCCCTTGAAAAAGCCATATTGGGTTGGGTCCAGTATCTGTAGGTTGCCTATGTCTTTGTTGATCATTTCCATGATAATTTATTCTGTGGTTGTGCATAAAGAAATACTCAATATAATAGGTCGGTTGAAGGTCCACCGTTGTGAAGTGGGAGAACCATTATAGTCCTCCAGTATCATGGTACAAAGCCTGGTCTGATGTTGCCTTTTCCATTTGTTCCTCAGTGGATGGGTCTTTGAATCAGACCTCTGATCAAACTTTGGCCGCTTCATACTTTTGGAGCCACAGCTCAGGCTCCTCCCCTTATCCATAATCTCCTTCTTGCAGCAACATTACCTCAGATTGTGTTTGCTGCTCATTGAGCTCAGATGTGATTGATTCATTGGCTGAGGGTCACCTCAGGTAAAGTTTTTTTTTTTTTTTTTGTCTTACAGTTTTTTGATACTATATTGGGAGATTCTCTTTCCTTTTCTGTCAGTCTTCTATTATTTTCTTATTTTTACCTTCCCTTCTCCACACCAAAAAAGAAAAAAATCTCGTTACTTACCTCATTTTATTTATGCCTTTTTCCTTGCTATCTTCTTTCCATACCTTACATTGGGTTAGTATTTATAATACCATCATTGGTAGTTTTACTAGTTTTAAGAAAATTGCTTATTTTTTCTCTTCAAGTGCTGTTTTTAATACCATTGTTGTTAGTCCCTTTACTTTCTTGTTGTGTTCTTTAGAGTTTAGTCTCTGTCATGGCAGATAAGCCTTCATGCTTCAAGAAATGTGTGGTATGTAGCCAGAAACTCCCCAATTCAGATGCTCATGAAAAGTGTGTCTAGTGCTTAGAAGGCTCGCATTTGGACTAGGAATGCTCAATTTGTACAGTCTTTGGGCACAATGGCATTACTGAGTGCCAGAATAAATTAGTTTTAAAGGGTCTTCTCTGTGTATCTGTGGGAGATTCTTCAAAATCTGCTTCTGGAGATCCCTTTCTGGGTAAAAAAAATCAGATAAGTATAAAGGGGAGAAGAGTGATTAGCACAAGGAAAAGAACAAAGATACAGGGAAGCGATCCCCTGACCTCACTCTATCTCGTTAGATGCAGCCACCAAAAGACCAAAACTGTCAGATCCTACCACTCCTTTGGATTTGCCCGTGAGAACTCCACAGCTGAGGTTCTCACCAGGACCAGTCTCCTGTAAACTGCATTTTCCTTTTCTGCAAGAGAGGCATGTTCAAAGGGCATCTAAGCAGTCGTTGTTGTTGTTCTTCTTCTTCTTCCTCCTTTTCTTCTTCTTCTTTTTCTTCTTCTTCTCCTTCTCCTTCTTCTCCTCCTCCTTATTCTTCTCCTCCTTCTTCTTCTCCTCCTTCTTCTTCTTCTCCTCCTTCTTCTCCTCCTTCTTCTCCTCCTTCTTCTTCTCCTCCTTCTTCTTCTCCTCCTTCTTCTTCTCCTCCTTCTTCTTCTTCTTCTTCTCCTTCTTCTTCTTCTTCTTCTCCCCTGAGGTCAATCAAGTCTACCAGGAGCCTAATAGAGGATGATGTGGACAGAATTATGAAGAAGCTGCTCAGGAACTAAATTCAGTTGGGGGTTCTTCTGTCTCCCTCTCCCATTGGACCCATTGTCTTTGGATCTTCCCTGTCACCTGTGTCTGCTCCTGTCCCAATCTGACCTATGGCTTTGGGATTCAGGACCCAAGATATCTTTCAGAGTCATCTGTGTCGAATCTGAGAATGTAGACATCTTCGACTCTGGCTTCCACTCTGATCGCACTGGTTCTGACCTTTTTGGATCAGGATAGCACTAGATCAGGGGGGAGGAGTTTGACTCCAAAGTTATCGGAGCTGCCTCTTCCTCTTGGAGCATCAGAGTTGATAGCTGTGCTTTGGGTTCCATCTCAATGTTTGGGCAGAGAGGTCCCATTGATCATTTTGGCATGGTTTCCTCAGTGCCTGCTAGGCTAGTCTTAGGTTTTTCATTGGCTTCTGCCATTAAGCCTGTCAAGAGAGCTCTGTCTGGTGTTGGTGACTAGACTTTTTTCCCCATCTCAGGTCTTCATGCCCCACATTGAATAGCCTTGGGTCCTGTGTCTTCACACTCTGTACTGTCAGGTCAACCAGTTCCTATTGGCCTTGAGGCTGCATCTACTCAGGATACCCTTCAATCTTTTGAGTCCTCTCTGAAAAATCCCCCCAGTGAGGCCCCTTGGCATCACACATGTAAGAGGAGACATATCGATTCCGCCAAGAGTCAGTCACTGAAGACATTAATTTTGATGAGGGGGAGGGGTCCCTCAGATCACCACTTGTGGACATCTCATTCAGGGGGATCCTTCAATATTTGAGACAGAAAGGAGGTTGGTCTTCCCAAGCCCCTTCCAGGAGGAATCTGTGCACATGGAAGGATCCGATTGTTATGGAACTGGTACCCAAGAAACCTGACGGGTACCTTGTACTTCCTAAAGATCACTCCCACTGGAGTAAGGACTCAGCGGTGGATGGCATAGTAGTAGTAGCTGCAACCACTAAGAAAGAGCTCACTAAGGAGAGCTCATCTCTACATCCCCCCCAAAAGAGAATCTAGGGCTTTGGATAGATTTGGGAAGCAAATATATATGCTTTAGCTGTCTTCACCCTGAGAACACTGAATTACTTGGCACACATGACTAGATTTCAGAGAGATTTGACTAAGGAGATTTCCAAAGCTCTCTCAGCTTCCATGTCTGTGAAGGACGTAAAATCGGTGGAATCGCAACTGGCCACCCTGCAGTCCCTATTGAATGTCTCCATGCATCTGATGTCCAGTACTGTAGAAGGTGTTTCGAGTGCAGCAGGTTCCAGCCTAACTATAAGGAGACATGCCTGGATGTGCTTGTGTGATTTTTTTTTTGCAGAATTTTGTAAGACATCCTTTATAAATGCATCCTTTAATGAGTCAACCCCTGTTTGGACCCAAGGTCAGACACACTTTCCAGAAGTGAACAGGATGGAAAAACCCTTTCTGCTGTAGACATTTGGTTTTCTAGCCACCAGAGTACTTTCTGTAGAAACCAAGAAGGTGTTAAGGAATTGTGCTTCAGGAAATTCCAGAGGTTTTCTCAAGACAGTTCTGGAGATGGGCCCTCTCCACCTAAAGCAGAGGGGGGAGTACTAATGGTGGATGTCACCCATGTGGCAGAGGAGGCCTGCAGCGGCAAGGCTTCAGGGGGTCCATTCCCTGAGATGTCTTATCAGCACTCCTGAGCAGTTTTCCGACTGCTGTGCTTTGGTGGCATTCAGGGGGCACTTATCTCTGTAGTCTGAAGCCTGGACAGCCATCACCACAGGTATCTGGATGCAGCCTTTCTTTTGGTTATTGGTACTTTTTGGCAACTGTTTTCTCTGTGTTTGAATTTCGGGAAGCTGACAATTATTAGATTCCCTTTCTTTATCCAGCCCAAACAAATAAGAAACTTCCCAACTTTCCACCCTCCCAAAGTGAAGCAGCCGCTATGGAATGAAAAAAAAGCTGCTAGACAAACGAGTCATCCAGGAGGTCGCTGCCAGACCAACAAGGATTTTGAACTTTCTCAGTGTTCTGTTTGGTACAAAAAAGAATGGGGGCCTCAAGAAGTCATCTAAACCAGTATGTCAAACACATGAAGTTACTGATGGTCACAGTGCAGTCTATTCTCCTTTTGCGGAGCAACAATGATTGGATGTGCTTGATAGATCTTAAGGATACATACTACCACATCAAAATGGATGGGTATACCAGGAAGTATCTTCACTTCTGTCTGAGGGCCAGTCACTGTTAATTTAGAGCCATGACCTTTGGCCTCACCACAGCCCCCATGTGTTCACTAAATGCATGGCAGTGATCGCAGCTCTTCTCAGACTGAAAGGGTTCCTAGTGTTCCCATACTTGGATGACTGGCTTCTCACTGCTTCTACCAGGCCTCTACTAACCTGGACCAGGAATTACCCATTCCAACTCTCCTCCAATTTAGGAGTCACAGTGAACCAGGACAAGGCACAGTTTTCTCCAGTGCAGACATCAGAGTTCATAGGAGCTTACTTGGATACAGCCAGTCAGATAGCAAGATTACCAGCAACTAAGTTATCCACTCTATGTACTCAGGCCCTACAGCTGCTTTCTTTCCAATTGCCACCTGCAAGACTAGTTCTCGAATTATTGGGATTCATGGCTTCTTCTGTTACCTTACTCCCCTTGGCAAGATATTACATGAGGGTTCTTCAGTGGATACTGGCAGTTCAGTGGCCCATAAAAACATCCGCCCATGAGTTTTCACATTTCTTTGATAACATTTGCAGAGGTCATATATAGTGTTGGATTCATTCTCCAAAGGTATCTCTGGGACGCCCATTTCTTTGTCCCCCGCCCAAAGTCACAGTGACCACTGATGCTTCTTAACTAGGGTGAGAAGCATTACATGGGAAGAGTGGTCCAAGGCATGTGGTCCCCATCCAAGAACAATCTTCACATCAGTGTGATGAGTGTAGTCCTCCCATCATTGCAAGTCTTTCAGGATGTTTTCTGTCTAGGGATGATTTTGATTCAGACAGACATGTCTGTAATCTAGTACATCAACAAACAAGGGAGGAACACAGTCCTATGTTTTTTGTCAAGAAGCAATGTGAGTGTGGCAATGGGTGAGTTCTTCCAGTCATTTACTAACAGCAAAATACATACTAGAGAAGACCAACGTGCTACTGGACAGATTGAGCTGACCTATTCTTATGAGTGGTCCCTCAATTCATCAGTAGTGAATCAGATATTCTGTCAGTGGTGTCAACCATGCTGTGATCTCTTTGCATTTTTCTTCAACACCAAATGCAGCAGGTTCTTTGTGCTGATCTTCCCAGAGGAGGAGTCACTGATGGATGCTGTGACACATGACTGGCTCTCCAGATTTCTCTATGCCTTCCCTCCTATTCCACTGATTCCAAAATTCCTGCAGGAAGCATGAGGAATATCAGGATGATCCTCATTGCACCTTTCTGGCCTTGTGTGGTGTGGTTTCTCTTTCTTTGTCCTCATTTGGTTCATCTGCCTTGGGTGCTGGATCCCAATCCAGACTTTCTGTCGTACCCATCAAGGTGTCTTATCCGGACAGTCAAACCCTCAAGTTGACAGCATGGGCTCTTCACTTCCTGTGATGACTAGTCAATCCAGGCTGTCTTTCCAAGTGATTCGTATATTCACTTCATCCCAGAGATCTTCCTCCAGAAAAATTTATAAGAGTAAGTGGAAAAATTCTCTATTTGGCCCTCACAGAGAAAGTTTGATCCTTTTTCAGCCCCTGTATAATAATACAACAACCTGAGAAAATGGAAGCTCTGCTATATGGATATCAATAGGGAGGTACAAGCAGTTAAAATGTTGTAGTCCCTTTATTCTTATACACTGGTCAGGCATATTTTTATCAACCAGAGGAGAAGTTGTGGATAGCAATTAATAAAGAGCTAAAGGATTTTATCTGGGAAAGGAAGGTGGCAAGAATCAACTGGGATACTCATTATTTCAAGAACAGGGCAGATTGGGATTACCCAAGTTGTAGGGGCATTTCAGGGCAACACTGTTAAGGCTCTTATATGTAACACAAGCAGAAAACTATAATTCAAAGTGGAAAAAGATGATGATGATGAAACAGGGGGAAGCTCAAGTAACAAGGAGAGACTGGGATTTTTGATGCAGATTTTTAAGGAGAACAACCATAATCCTACAATATTATATTCATAAAGTAGCAGAAGGTCTTTTAAAACCTAAGCCAACATGGGAAAGAAGAAAGAAATTCTGCTGATAGGGATGACTGCAATTAGGGATACAGACAATAGGCAAGAGGAAGGAATATACTGGAGAAAACTGGCAAAGAAACAAAGGTATTGGGAGCAAATAACTAGAGAAGGAAAGATGATAGAATGGGAAGATGCCAAGAATTTATTTGGACTGCAGACTAGAGATTGCCTTCCATATCAAAGATTGATATCAGAGTATAGGCAAAGAGGAAGAAATAGGGGGTGTCCTAAACGAAAGACCAGTACTGGTAGAGTTTTTAGTAGAATCTAGAAAAAAAGTTGCTGTTAAGAAAAGGGGTAATTAGTAGAACATATCAAATATTGTATGATAGCTAAAAGAATGCATCACAGGAGGTTAGGAAGGATTGTGAAGAGAAAATTAGGTGAGCAATTCACAAAGAAACAATGGAGGAAAATATGTGTCGCACCCAAGTATGCAACAAAATCTAAAAGATTTAGCATCATTGCCTGGAGGTGTTTACATAGGTATTTTCATATCCCAAGCAGACTTCCAAGAATTTTTCCTCAGTTAGGCAGCAAATATTGGAGGTGTGATGGGGAAGAAAGAGGTAATTGGAAACATATTTTTCTGGGAGTGTAATGCTTTGCAGACTTTAAAGTTTACCTGCAGACTGCTCTGTCAAAGATGCTGAGTGAGCAAATTGGAGTAACTAGGGAAATTATTTTTTTTTGCGCTGTGATTCAGAATCAGAATTGCCTGGACATAGTAAGGCCTAGCTGAGTCTAATTATGATGGCAGCCAAGATAGCAATTACTAGAAAATGGAAATCAAAATCTAAACCAAATTTACTAAAGTAGTTAAGATAGTAACAGAGGTAAAACAACTGGAACTGGAACTAGGATCTTTAGAAAAGGGTAGGAGGAGCAAATTACATAGGCAAAATGGGAAGTATGGGATCAATACATGTAGAGGAGGAACAAGGTTTAAAAGAAGGCAGGATGTGAATGAGCCATGTAAAATGTTGAGTAACTGACTATGTTAAAAGTGATATATAATATTTGCAGCTGCAGTTGTGTCAGCATGGTTTGAAATGTATAATGTTTGCAAATGAGATTGTGTTAGTATGGTTTATTTTCATTTATACAAATGTAACATGGTCTGTGTCCTACAAGATACCTTAATGAAGATGTTTCTTGCTTAAAAAAACATTCTAATGAATAGCATGCTGACTCATTGAGGTGCATACTGACTCACCTCCAAGTTCATCTTGGGGTTATTTCTGATTTGTGTGAGGCAGTTTAAATATAAACTTTCCTGAGTATAGGGAACAAACATAGATGTTCATCGTGCATACAGCTGCAGTCATAACAGATGGGTTCTCCTGCCATCAGGCAGGTCCTCGGTCGGCCGAATTCCAAAGTCTAGGTCTGGCGTCGGTTGTCGTCGCTTCTTCCCTGACATCAGTGCGACAGGGGTATAAAAGAACCAGCCGATGCCATTTTCTTCAGTCTTTCTTGCCGCGCGGTGCCCGAAGCAGGAGCAGTTCGCAATTGCCGGTCGGCCAGCTCCTGAAATTACGAAAATTTTGCAACCGAAGTCTTCTTGAAAGCTAAGTACCCCGTTGGGGAAACTTTTCTTGCCTCAGACCGATGTCAGACAAAGTTAATAATTGTATTTCTTGTGGGAAGCAAATACCGCATAAGGATTTTCATTCCCTCTGCATTCCTTGCTTAGGCCCAGACCACGGCGTCTCGGTCTGTCGTTTTTGTGCTACATTCAACAAACACACCATTAAGCATCGGGCGGAGTTCGACCAGCACTATTTTGGCAAACAATTTAACTATATTATGTCGTTGGATACTCCGACTCCAGATTTGTCTAAAAAACGCAAAGATAAGGACCGACACATGAGGTCCGCGGCCTCTACCGGCACCACGCCATAGCCGGCTACAGGTGGTTCGGTTCTCAGCGAGGCACCTACACAGCCCCTGCCTACCGACGACACTTCATTGGCGGTGTCTTCTGTGCCCGAGGTCGCAGGCTCCTCGGCCCACACCCCGATTACAGATACCGAAGCCACTTTTGGTGGTGAATCTCAAAATGTAGACAGGTGTGCCTCCTCTCAAGGTGCCTTCAGACCTTCCTCTTCTTTTTCCATCAAGGCTTTCACTAAGTCTAAAGCAGCCATGCATTCTAAGAGACAAGCTACACAGGGCCCTTCGCCAGACCCCATGCCTAAAAAACAGATGCTTAAAATGGCTGAGGATTTAATTACTCTCATCAGGGGTTCTCAACCCACCCCGGACAAAAGGCCCAGAGTGGAGGAAGAATCCCCCTCCTCTGACCATGGCTCCATTATTTCAGAGCACTCTGATGAACATGAACATTCTTACTCCCCTTTTGAAGATTCTGATGCAGAGAAGTCCATTCCCTCTGTCTTCCCCCCAGAGGATTACTCATTTGGGGAAACCTTGCATACCTTAAGGGAACACTTCCACTGGGAAGGCCAAGAGTACTCAGATAACAAGAAAAGGCTTAGGGATTTTCTCTTGCTACCTCAGCACAGGCCTCTGGCTATACCTCCTGTCTTAGACATACTAGATGATGTGTACTCGGAGGCCTGCCTTAACCCGGATTCTTTACCTCCAGCCCCAGTCAAGCCTGACCGGTACTACCGGGTTCCTGACTCACACCAATTTTCATACAAAAGCCATGCGGCTGATCCAGAAACTATCTCACAGGGCCCCAAGGGAATTAAGGCCTCCACTGCTAAAAATCCATTACCTTCCGAGAGAGATTCCAGATCCTTAGAAAGGTGGGGAAAAAAAGGTATACACCTCGGCCACCTTAACCATGAGGGCATTAAACTGCCAGTTCCATATGCTAAAGTACCAACAGTTTCTGTTATCACAGTTGAGAAGCAAAATGTCACAACCTGAACAACCAGACTTGAAGGAGTTGCAGTATTTGATGCATAGTGCAGAACAAGTGGGTAAACATACCTTGCAATGTGGTTTTGACGCTCTAGAGGCCTCATGTAGAGCTGCTGTTACAGGATCAGTCATACGTAGGCATGCCTGGCTCAAGGAGCAAACCTTACCAGATCATGTCAAAGTTAAATTACTAGATGCCCCTCTACAAAAGGATGTATCGTTTGGTGTTAAAGCTGAGGAGGTATTAAAGAAAATGGAGGAAAAGGCTAAATCAATGCAAACAGTGAAAGATTTTCTACAGGTACAACCTCCACGTTTCAGTAGAAATTGGCCTTCCAAAAATTGGTCCTTTCCAGCCACGGACAGACCCCAAAGAGGTAGATACAGACGCCCGAGGGGCAGTGGGCAATCTCAAGGATCGTTTAGAGGCAGACAATGGCAAGCTCCTACACAAAGAGGTGGTGAGGATAGTTCGCAGCCATTCAGAAAGCAAGCCCAATGACTTTCCCCTTTGCATGCCAAGCAAGGCTCAAATGGCAGCACCCTTAGGTAGAAAACTGGCATTATTTTCAAAAAATTGGCATATTGTCACAAAAGACAAATGGATCCTGGACATTATAAACAGAGGCTACAGATTCCATTTTCACACCCTTCCAAAAATGAGAGGCATGCCAAACCTGCCACACAATCAAAGGGCAGAGGCACAAAGACAAATTTCAGATCTCATGGACATGAAAGCTATTCAAGAGGTACCTACTCACGAACAAGGTCAAGGTTTTTATTCCAGGCTATTCTTGGTACCAAGGAAGGGAAAAGATTGGAGACCTATTTTGGACCTATCCATCCTAAACACATTTTCACTCGTACCAAAATTCAAGATGCTCACATTACAGCAGCTTCTTCCCATGCTGGGCAAGGAGTCTTGGCTGGTAACACTGGACCTCAAGGAGGCATACCTGCATGTCCCAATCAGGCAAAATTGCAGAAGATACCTCAGATTTCTTGCAGGTTCAACCCATTATCAATTCTCTGCATTGCCCTTTGGCTTATCTACTGCATCCAGAGTATTCATGAAATGCCTGGCATCAGTAATTGCCTACTGCAGACTTCAAGGGATACAAATATACCCATATTTGGACGACTGCCTGATCCAAGCGGACAGCAAGCACATACTTCTGAAACATCTGGCTTTTGTAATAATGTTGTTGAATTCTCTGGGGTACACAGTCAACAAAAAGAAATCAAGGCTAATACCCTCTCAGAAAATAATTTTCCTGGGTGCCAACTTGGACACAAACACCCAGATGGCCTACCTAACACCAGAGAAGCAGGGGCAACTAACTCAATACTTCAGAAAACTAGCAAATTTCACCAGGCTGACTGCAAGGAAAATCCTGCAGGCTCTGGGATTCATGGCATCTTACATCCTACTAACCCCATGTGCAAAGCTGCATATGAGGAAACTTCAATGGTACCTGAAAAACCTATGGTCTCAACACAGCCACAGTTTGGAAACAATAATACCACTAATTCCATGTCTTCAAAAGGAATTTCTGTGGTGGGCTCAAGCATGCCAAACAAACACAGGTCTCCCATTCTGCAAGCCTCAAGCAAATCAAGTCATCACAACAGACACCCCGGACTACGCCTGGGGGGCGCACGTGACAGATCGGTGCTTTCAGGGCAAATGGTCCCAAAAAGAAAAGCACCTTCACATCAATCAAAAGGAAATGCTAGCAGTAATAAATGCTATTATAGCTTTCAAAGACCTTCTGCATCCAGGTCAACTATTGATAAGGACAGACAACACCACAGTACTGTGGTACATAAACAAACAGGGAGGAACCCATTCATACCCCCTATGCAGGCTGGCCATGTCACTTTGGCACATGGCTCTGGAATTACAAATCGAACTTCAAGCACAGTACTTGCCAGGCAAGGAAAACATGCTGGCAGACAACCTAAGCAGAAATATGACAGATCCACACGAATGGAAGTTGCATCCTCAAGTTTTACAGAGATAATTCAAGCATGAGGAAGGCCAGACATAGATTTCTTTGCCTCCCACAAAAATCACCAATTGACAAAATTCTGCTCAAGGGCTTTTCATCCACAGGCCTGGAGAGTGGACGCTCTCTCTTTCAGTTGGACAACAATGACAGTTTATGCCTTTCCACCTCTTCCTCTGCTGCCCAAAGTTCTATTAAAAACCAGAGCAGACAAACCAAAGATGATTGTCATTGCTCCAGACTGGCCAAGACAGCACTGGTACCCACTCCTGAGGAGCCTGACGCATTCCCCTCCATGGACCCTACCTCTAATGCCTCTTCTTCTGACTCAGCACAGCTTCAAAACTCTTCACAGTCAGCTGAAAACACTCAATCTGGCCGCATGGAAGATTCTTTAACATCACAACAGACCCCACTCTCCAAGGAGGTGCAGGATGTCATTTTGGAGGCCAGAAGGCCATCTACTAGAAAAGCTTACTCCGCAAAATGGAAACGGTTTTGTGCCTGGAATGAGAAAAAGGGACAGAATCCTGGAAAACTGAATTTACCTCAAATATTACAGTATCTAGCTGAGCTGCTAAGCAGTGGACTTTCATTCTCCTCCATCAAAATCCATGCCTCAGCCATTTCTGCAGAATACAACACTGATCCACCCTTATTCTCTCACCCCCTCTTAAGACAGTTCCTCAGAGGGGCTAAGAATATAAAACCCCCAAGGAAACAACCAATACCCGCTTGGGAACTCAATTTCATTCTAGAAAAGCTGACCTTGCCTCCTTTTGAGCCAGCTGCCTCAACAGATTTGCAATATTTGTCCTGGAAAACAGCTTTCCTTCTGGCTATCACCTCAGCTCGTAGGGTATCGGAACTGCAAGCCCTCATGGCTGTGCAGCCTTTTATCATCTTCCATCAGGACAGAGTTTCCTTACGAACCAACCCGTCCTTTATGCCAAAGGTGGTATCCAGGGTAGTTTTGAATCAGGCTATACACTTACCTACCTTTTACCCTAATCCTCAAAACAAAGGGGAGAGACTACTACATTCCTTGGACATCCACAGACAGCTGCGCTATTATTTGGACAGAACAAAGCCTTTCAGAAAGTCAGAACAGCTCTTTGTGTCCTATGCTATAGGAGCTCAAGGGAAGCCAATTTCCAAACAGACAATCTCAAAATGGATAGCCCACTGCATACACTTTTGTTACTCTTTTTCATGGTAAAACTGTACCTGCAGTCATCAGATCTCACTCCACAAGGGCCACAGCTACCTCTGCAGCTTTCCTCAGAGGAGTTCCTACCAAAGATATTTTGGAAGCAGCCACTTGGAGTTCTGTGCATACCTTCTCCAAGCACTACCACCTACCATTATACTCCAAAACTAGAGCAGGCTTTGCCACTGCAGTCTTGCAGGGCATCCTGGCTCCTCCTAGTTCCACCTAGTGCCTACCACCCCTTTCTTAGCTTTGGGATTCTACCCATCTGTTATGACTGCAGCTGTATGCACGATGAACATAGTACAGTTTTGTACCTACCATAAATGTAGATGTTCGAGTGCTTATACAGCTGCAGTCCAGGTTTCCCTCCCTCCTTCCCCTCTTGGGACAGGCCTATTGGCTAACACCTCCTCATACAACCTGATTGGGGTATTCGTTTATGGTGTATTTGCTTGCAACTACTGTATTTTGATTATTTTGCATTGTTTTATTACACAAATTTATGTATTGCCTTCCTTCTGGGGGCACCTGACATCTGGGGCAAGAAAAACTGAAGAAAATGGCGTCGGCTGGTTCTTTTATACCCCTGTCGCACTGACGTCAGGGAAGAAGCGACGACAACCGACGCCAGACCTAGACTTTGGAATTTGGCTGACCGAGGACCTGCCTGACGGCAGGAGAACCCATCTGTTATGACTACAGCTGTATAAGCACTCGGACATCTACATTTATGGTAGGTACAAAACTGTACTTTTTTACACATTTAAAACAACTTTATGTTAACAGTCAGTATTTTGACATGTTTAGCTGTTGTCAGAATGACCCAGAAACCATAGTAAAGTTTAAGGAAACTCTGATATTACTTTGCATTAGAGGTTTTGTTCTTGCAGTCTAATAAGCTTTTGTGAATGGAAAAAATCAGTCTTCCAGTTACAAAAAAAAAATAAATTAATTAAATGGCAGGCTAATTGTATTGCCTTCTGTTATGAAAGATGCTGGAATAGCTTAGGTTGTTGGAGCCCAGATGTCCTTCAAGGATGCATCTGCAGTCCTAACAAATGGGTTGTCCTGGCCTCAGGCAGCCCTTCGGTCGGCCGGATTCCAAAGTCTGGGTCTGGCCTCGGCTGATGTCGCACTTCACCCGACGTCATAGCTGCAGTTCTTCGGGTATAAAGGCATCAGCCGACGCCATTTTCCCCAGTCTTTCTTGCCGCGTGGCGCCCGAAGCAGAAGCTGTTCGCAAGTGCCGGTCGGTCAGAACCAGAGATTACTACTACCGAAGACTTCTAAAAAGCTAAGTACCCCATTGGGGACTCTTTCTTGCCTCAGCTGATGTCAGAAAAAGTGAATAACTGTTTAACTTGTGGGAAACAAATACCTCATAAAGATTTCCACTCTTACTGCCTACCTTGTTTAGGCCCAGACTACGACGTAGCAGCTTGTCTAGCCTGTGCTTCCTTCAACCGACGGACACTTAGACGTCGGTCGGAGTTTGAAGAAGAGTTTTTCGGCTCCGCTTTTGCTTATATCATGCCGTCGGAGACTCCGACTTCACATTTAGCTAAAAAGCATAAGGAAAAGGAACGACACTCGCGGTCTGCGGTTTCGGCCGAAACCGCGGTTAAGCCAACCGTGAGTGTCTCGGTTTCAGCTGAAACCGAGTCTGCGGTTCTTTCTTCAGCCGAAAGCATGCCTCCTACTACCGAGGCCTCTTCCAGCATGGCTGAATCTGCTACTGAATTTCCACCTGCTATTACAGTTTCTCAGGATTTATCAGATACTATCCCCCTAGATGTATCTACTCCTGCACGTGGAGCTGCTAGGCCCTCTGCATCCATGTCAATTAAGGCTTTTGCCAGGGCTAAAGCAGCTAAATCTTCTAAGGCCGTGCCTACTAAAGCCCCCTCTCACAGGCCTAGCTCTAGTACTCAAATGCTTAGTCTAGCAGAGGATCTCATTTCTTTGATCAGGGGAACC
Organism: Protopterus annectens; assembly: GCF_019279795.1. NCBI lineage: Eukaryota > Metazoa > Chordata > Ceratodontiformes > Protopteridae > Protopterus > Protopterus annectens. The sequence goes on along the minus strand of NC_056735.1, from coordinate 498,028,267 downwards.
CAGTCTCACCCTGACAGGGCCTCTCACCCCCCTCCAGAGAAGAGGCCTAGAGCAGAGCCCCCTGAGCCAGTTTCTACTGATTACTCCTCAGATGATTCAGAAAATACAAACCCTCCTGAGGGCCCTTATTCTCCATATGAGGACTCTGATGCAGAAGACTCCATTCCTTCTGCCTCTCCTCCTGAGGAATTTTCTTTTGGGGAAACCTTGCATGCTATGAGGGAACAATTTCAATGGCAGGGCCAGGATTTTTCAGACTCTAGGAAAAGGCTTAGGACCTTTTTGCATTTGCCACAGCATAGGCCTTTAGCCATTCCTCCAGTACTTACTGTTGTGGATGATGCATTTAATGATGCTTGTACTGCTCCTGATTCTCTTCCTCCGGCCCCTGCTAAGCCCGACAGATACTACAGGGTTCCAGACACACATTATCACTTGTATAAGGCTCCTTTTGCAGATCCTGAAACTATTTCACAGGGCCCCAAGGCTGTAGCAGCTACCTCTGCCAAAACCCCCCTCCCCTCTGAAAGGGAATCTAGGGCCTTAGAGAGATGGGGTAAAAAAGTTTATACTTCTGCTACTCTTTCGGCTAGAGCCTTAAACTTTCAATTCCACATGATTCAATATCAGGAATTTATGTTAGATCAGTTAACTAAAAAACTGTCCTCTCCTGAACCTTTGGACCGAAAGTCTCTTCAAGAAATGGTACATAACATTCAGCAGGTCAGTAATCATTCTTTAAAATGCGGCTATGATGCACTGGAGGCTTCCTTTAGATCAGCTATGACTGGTACAGTGATCAGAAGGCATGCATGGTTAAAAGAGCAGTCCTTACCAGACCATGTAAAATCAAAGCTCCTAGATGCTCCCATGGATAAGCACAATTTGTTTGGCTCCCCTGCACAGCAAGTGCTGAAGAAGGTGGAAGAGAAAGCAAAATCTGTCCAGACAGTCACGGATTTCTTACAGGTCCAGCCACCAAGGTTTAGTAGGAACTGGCCTTCCAAGAATTGGTCCTTTCCAGACACCACCAGAGCACAGAGAGACAGGAATGGGCGCCCAAGAGGCAGAGGTCAATCCAGAGGTGCCTACAGGGGACGTCAGTGGCAGCCTAACAACCAGCGAAGTACTGCCACAGATCCAGCCACTACCACTTCCACAGGACAATCACAGTGACTTGGCTCTGAAACCGCCTACCAGGGAACAACTAGAAGCACCCTTAGGCTGAAAGCTAGCCTTATTTTCAGTAAACTGGCATTACATTACAGGAGGCAAATGGATTTTACAGACAATAGACAAAGGTTACAGGTTTCACTTCCATACTCTACCAAGGAAGAGAGGAATGCCAAACCTACCTCCAAATCAAAAGACAAACGCTCTACAACAAATAGACCACTTAATAAGGATGAGAGCTATAGAGAAGGTACCGTCTATGGAACAAGGGCAAGGATTTTACTCCAGACTTTTCCTGGTGCCAAGAAAGGAAAACCAATGGAGACCTATTCTCGACCTGTCCGCTCTGAACACATATCTCATTGTTCCAAAATTCAAGATGCTGACCTTACAGCAGCTTCTTCCCATGCTGGGCAAGGAGTCTTGGCTGGTGACTCTGGATCTCAAGGAGGCATACCTGCACATCCCTATACGACCAAATTGCAGAAGATACCTCAGATTTCTTGCAGGATCAGAGCATTATCAATTCTCAGCATTGACTTTTGGCTTATTTACTGCGCCCAGAGTATTCACGAAATGCCTGGCATCAGTAATTGCTGATTGCAGGCTTCAGGGAATTCAAATTTATCCATACCTGGATGACTGCCTGTTACAAGCGGACAGCAAAGACAAATTAACAAAAGATTTGAAAAAGGTTATTCACCTGCTGCAAGCCCTGGGATACACAGTCAACACAAAAAAGTCAAGGCTGATACCATCCCAAAGGATAACCTTCCTGGGTGCAGAACTGGACACATTAAACCAGATGGCATTCCTCACAGCAGAAAAACAGAAGCAGCTACCACTCTATTTCATGACATTAACAACGCAGAACCAGCTTACAGCAAGGAAAATCCTGCAAGCCTTGGGTTACATGGCATCCTGCATAATATTAATTCCACATGCCAGACTACATATGAGGAAGTTACAATGGTACCTGAGGAATTTATGGTCTCAGCACAAGCACAGCCTAGAAACCCAAATTCCAATAATTCCATGCCTGAAGCAGGAATTCCAGTGGTGGGCCCAGGCCTGTCAATTGAACAAAGGACTGCCCTTCCACAGGCCTCACCCAAGCCAGACTATCACCACGGACGCCTCGGACCTCGGTTGGGGGGCACACATGGTGGACAAGTGCATACAAGGCTTATGGACTCAAGACCAGATGAACCTACACATAAACCAAAAAGATGCTGGCAGTAAAAATGGCGATTCAGGCATTCAGACCATTTCTTCAACAGGGTCATTTGCTGATAAGGTCGGACAACACCACAGTTATGTGGCATATCAACAAACAGGGAGGCACACATTCATATCCTCTGTGCCGGATGGCAATGGACCTCTGGAATGTGGCCCTGAGCCTCAACATTCAGCTCCAAGCCATATTTGTGCCAGGAAAAGAAAATATACTGGCAGACATCTTGAGCAGAGCCACCACGGATGCCCACGAATGGATGCTGCATCCAGACATCTTCAAAACCATCACAAGGAAATGGGGACAACCAGAAATAGACCTGTTCGCATCCCCACACAACCACCAATTGGAAAAATTCTGCACAAGGACATACCACCCACTTGCTTGGAAGGTGGACTCCCTATCCTTCAGTTGGGAAAACCTGACAGCATATGCATTCCCACCTCTTCCTTTGATGCACAAGGTGCTACTGAAGATCAAAGAAGATCACCTGAGGATCATCTTGATTGCTCCAGATTGGCCGAGGCAACATTGGTACCCGCTACTGAGGAGTATGTCCCGGGAACACGCATGGCCTCTACCCCTACTGCCTCTACTGCTAACACAGAACAAATTCAAAATCCTGCATCCAAACTTGAAAACACTGCAGCTAGCTGCTTGGAACATTACATAAGGAAAAATAACCCAGATTTATCTCAAAGGGTTAAAGACATTATCTTGGAGGCTCACAGACCCTCAACAAGGAAAACTTATTCAGCAAAATGGAAAAGATATCTCATTTGGAGTGCAACAAAAGGAGTGGAGGCATCATTGCCAAACATAGCTAACATCCTGGAATACTTAGCAGAGCTTTTCCACAATGGTCTGTCTTACTCCTCCATTAAGATTCATGCATCAGCAATTTCAGCAGAATACAACATGGATCCTCCAGTCTTTTCTCAACCTCTACTCAGGCAGTTTCTCAGAGTAATTAAAATGTAAAACCACCAAGGAAACCACCATTGCCTACTTGGGACCTGAACTTTGTGTTAGAAAAATTGACACTACACCCTTTTGAACCAGCAGCAACAGCAGAATTACAGTACTTATCTTGGAAAACTGCATTCCTGCTTGCAATCACTTCAGCCAGAAGGGTTTCTGAATTACAGGCATTAATGGCAGTACAGCCCTTCCTTATCTTCCATCAGGATAGAGTGTCCATGAGAACTAATCCTACCTTTATGCCAAAGGTGGTCTCAAGGGTATCATTAAACCAAGCAATACACCTACCAACATTCTTCCCCAACCCGCAGAACAGGGGGGAAAGATTGCTGCATACCTTGGATGTACACAGACAATTGCGCTACTACCTGAACAGAACCAAGAACAATAGAAAAACTGACCAGCTTCTGGTAGCATATGCAACAGGAATGGAAGGAAAAGCAATTTCAAAACAGACAATCTCAAAATGGATAGGAAATTGCATTAGATTTTGTTACTCTCTTCATGGAAAGGCAACTCCAGAAAACATCAGACCTCACTCCACAAGGGCTACAGCCACTACTACAGCTTTCTTACGAGGAGTGGCTACCAAAGACATTTTAGAGGCTGCTACTTGGAGCTCCGTGCATACATTTGCCAAGCATTATAATCTGCCTTTATACTCCAGATCCCGAGCAGGTTTTGCCACTGCTGTTTTGCAAGGGATCTTAACTACACCATAAAACTCTTAGTGCCTCCTCCCCAGTTTGGCTATGGTATTCTACCCATTTGTTAGGACTGCAGATGCATCCTTGAAGGACATAGTACAGTTTTGTACCTACCATAAATGTAGATGTCCGAGAGGTATGCATCTGCAGTCAGGATTACCCACCCTCCTTCCCTTCTGTGGTACTCCTAGGGTATTTGCCCATCTTGTAGCTAGCTGGGGGAATCTATTATGGTGTATTTGTTTGTATGTATGTATATACATGTTTATTTCTATTTGCTCTCTATTGTTTGGAAACATTTGCATTTATCCAAATTTAGCCTTCCTAGAGGGCACCTGGCATCTGGGGCAAGAAACACTGAGGAAAATGGCGTCGGCTGATGCCTTTATACCCGAAGAACTGCAGCTATGACGTCGGGTGAAGTGGGACATCAGCCGAGGCCAGACCCAGACTTTGGAATCCGGCCGACCGAAGGGCTGCCTGAGGCCAGGACAACCCATTTGTTAGGACTGCAGATGCATACCTCTCGGACATCTACATTTATGTTAGGTACAAAACTGTACTTTTTTCTAGATTTGCAGGTAAAACAGCTGCCTTTTTGCAGAAATGTTTCTACTTAGTATCCACAAGGTCACTGTGTGGACTTTAATTCATACACTTTCTGAGCAGTACAAATCAGCTTTCCAGTCTAGTGGTAAAAAAGGATTTATTTTTGTTTCCTGCACAGTAGGTTGTAAACCTTCATCCCAATTCTAGAAGTGGGGAGTTCACTGCTTTGGTATTCTTCTAGTAAAAATGTCAAAAGTGATTCATATGTAGGGTTGCCAGTTGTCAAGAAATTTTCTTGACACAGGAAATCAGGGTATCTGTCAGGAAATCCAGAAATCGGGTATATATTAGAACACCGAACATTCAAAATGTCGAGTGTTCTAATATCGAACCCTATGAATCGTAAATTTAAAACAGCGAATTTTTTCCTAGGGAAAAAATTTGCTGTTCCAAAACACATACACACAACACAAGCGCACCAAACAAACAGCAATCCACACACATACACCTAAACTCTTACACCTAACCCTACACTAAACTATACATACACCAGTAACTATCCACTTACCTTAACCCAAACCCTAACCCTAAGGTCCATCACTATAGCACAGTCACCTAACCTACGCCTTAACCTTAACTCATTTACCCCGCCCTAACTCTCACGTCCACACAATCACACACTTACCTGACCCGTGCCCTAACCCACCTAACCCGCCCTAACCCTCACGTCCACACAATCGCACACTTACCTGAAACCGACCTGTAACTTTCCACCACAGTGCTGAAAATACCGAAGCAACAGAAACGGACAACTGAATTCTTTCCCTAGGAAAAAATTTGGTTTTCTGTTTCTTCGATATTTTCAGCGTTCGCTGAAAATGGGTCGATATTAGAACACTCGAAATTTTGAACATTCAGTGTTCTAATATAGACCCCAGAAATCAGGGTCTCTGTCAGGAAATTCAGTTTTGGTGAGTATGTCAAGTATTTTGAAACATTTTGAGAGCTAAAATATTTCTGAAGTATATATTTTCCAAAATGTATAGTGTTATCACTTGGATTTTCAATTTGCATTTAAATTATTTTGTTAGAGTGGTCTTTTGTTTGTTTCAGCTGGCATCATGGATGATGTGAAATGTGATCTTTAGCAGGAACAGGTGGATAAATCAAAAGAATCTGCTTCATGATGCATTTCAGAAGTACACAAAATGTCTGAACATTGTTTTTGTAAATGTGAAATAAAAGATCAGTTCTCCAGTTAAACATTATGTTCTCTGTGGTAAAATTATATTTGCTTTTTGCCTTCAGTATAAATCATATTGTAAATATGGATAAAATGTGGGCTCAGGAAAACTGTAAAGTGCACACTGCAGGAAACAGAAATAACAATCCTATTTGTTAACCAAGAAAGCCCACTGGACAATCCGTCTCTTTTAAGGGGGCAACCTGGGAGCAGTGTCTGGTTAAGTGACTTGCTCAAGGTCATGCAGTGCAGAAACAAGGACTGAGGGAATCAAACCCTGTACCACAGGAATTATAGCTCACAACCTTAAACTCTGCATCAACTGCCATTAAATATGTAATCTTCTTTATGCCCTTATTTCCTCTATATTATTTTTACACCCCCCATGCTTATCTAGTGTACCACGTTCAACAAACATTCCAGTTGCCAAGACAATATTATAAATATATTTTAATATATCCAGCATGTTTATATATTTGCTAATATGTTGCATTTAGCACATTATTTGCTGTTTCTTCGAAACTGTTACTAGCATGATTATTAACTTTGAAAGAGAAGCAATCTACTTTTACCTAGTGAGTTGAGTGGGGCAATGAATGGTGCAAAGGGTGGGGCTTCTGTCAGGTTTTTCCCACTTCTCCCTATTCATGTGATGAACATAGCACAGTTGCATTAGTATAATCACCATAACAGCAGGTGTCTAATGTTGTAGAGGGCAAGTTCCTTTTCTTCGTTCCCCTGACACTACGTATTTGGTAGTTGTCGTACTTCATTACAGACCATAGGTTTGGCTTTGCGTGTGCTGTTATTGTTGCTTGTTCAGAAATTTACATGTAATGCTTATGTTTTTTTTTTTTTAATGTTACACCTTGCTGTATGATGTGGATTTGCAGTTAACTACTTACCTTTAGATATTTGCTTTTAAGTCTGTAGTCCTTATAACCTTCACCAAGAGCAGTGTTAGTTCATTACAACTGTTCACTTCTTTTCTAGGTGTCAGTAAAGAACAGAGCCACAGTGTGAGGTGCCTTGCTATGTAGTCATGTAATGGTCATAATGCATGTTTAAATAGTCTTCTTCTCATAGTGAATACATGAGAACAGTTGTCCACCTGATGGCTCTTATTTCCAGTTAGGACTGTAATTACTGCAACAATAATCCTATATTCAAGTATCTAGTTTTATGGTAAATATCCTCACAAAACTGTACTTTACATTCCCACTGTTAAGAGATTATTGAGGGGAGTTGTTCACATTGTCACCTGGGCAAATTTTGGCTCCAAAATGTGATTTGATTTCTGTTTCTAAAAGCTTCATCCAAAGCTTCTTTGAGTCAGCTAATTCTGTTTCCATAATATTTCTAAGATGCTTTTTGTGAATGCTGTTACTCCTTATAAAGTGCCTAAGTTGCAAGCCTTGTCGTGTAACAAGCGTTTTACTCTTTTTCACAAAGGCTGAGTGTATTTGGATGTCAGTCTTTCCTTTACCTCTTGTATCATGTCTGCTACTGAGCTTTAACAAAAGACAGAGTTGTCCTTTTACACTCACTTACACAACAGATGTGAGGTAATGTTATATTACTGAGCTAGAATTAATTTTGGTTTTATGTTGGTATGTTAAATATCTGAAAGACTGAGCACCTCTTGATTTCTCTTGTGTCAGAGTAACTTGGCAAAAAAAATCATTTTTGTCTGGGTAGCCAATTGCACTGTCTTTCTGTGATAGAGTAATAAACTGTTACGTTTGTTATAAATACATACACATGCATGCACACAAAATATACACACACACACAAAATATATATATATATATATATATATATATATATATATATATATATATATATAGGTTCACTACATAATCTCAAAATTTTGAAATATCGAATTTCAAAGTCTCGAGACCATATAGCTGAAACCCCTAAATACCGAAAGACCAGAAGCGCGCATTTCAAATTCCCGAACACTACACTAAACATACACCACACACGTACACAAACCTTTGCCCAAAACACAAACCTACACAACATACAAGCAGGGGATCAAGCCCCCCTGCACCCCCCATGTGGGGGGGCTGTGCCCTCCACATCCCCCCACTTCAATATTCTAACTCCAAATTTGCACTACACAAACACACGAAAACACCACCACACACCTACATTCCCCTTGCACACACACACATCATAGTCACAGCACACACTTAACACACACACACTAAAGCCACTAACCAACACACTTAAACATAGATACTTACCTAACCTTCAACCTATCCATTCACAAACCGCAACACCAGAAGTGCTACTTCAATATCTCTGAACTTCGGGATTTTGAAATTTGCGCTTCTGGTCTTTCTGTGTTTAGGGGTTTCAACTATATGGTCTTGAGATTTTGAAATTCGATATTTCAGAATTTCGAGATTATGTAGTGAACCGATATATATATATATATATATATATATATATATATAAAACAAAAGGGTAAAAAAGATCACACAGACAAACTGTTCAGAAAAAATTCCAAGAAAGACCCAACTAATCTAGATTCTTCACTGTGCAGTACCTTAAACCTCCTGCAGTGGAGGCCCATGGGATATATACAGATGGCCCTTAAGGCTATAACAGTATTTCAGCTACATGGCTTCTGAATGCCCATGGCTTTTTACTTTTTAGGACTTTACTGATGCATTATTCAGGCCAAAAACAAAGTCCCACTAGGTAAATGATCTGTCAAGACTTAAAAAGTGAAAAGACGTGGGCATGGAGAGAACTACAGCAGCTGGACACAACAGAAAGCTACACAGAAGCCCTGAAGAGGTTCTCAACAAAACTGCAACCAGTCTACTCAGCAAAGTCCCACATTGCCCTATCAAAGACCAGTATGAACCAATGTCCCTCTGCTCCTTCTGTCACCAGGAGCAAAGATGTAGCATTAATGACAAGAAAGATCCTAATAATCAAATTTCAGGCTTTCCAGTGATTGTTATTCTCTAGGAATGTTAGGAAATAATGCCCCTTGCTTCTTCTCTCGCCAAAAGCAAAAACAGAAACAATAATCCCAAGCTGATTCCCAAGAAACTGCTGCTAGGCTCACTGGTTATTGACAGACTAGTCCCAGATGTTACATATTTTAAAAGTATGGTGGAAAAAAAAGGATTAACACTCTGAAATTTGCAGTGCCTACTAAGTGAGTGGGATGGTGTGAGACAGAAGATAACTTGAGCTTTATGAGTCTAAGGTAAGGGGTTTCCCAGTTGATCTCTCGGTGCCCAGTAGAATGAGTAGATGAGATGAGACTAGCAGGAGCATCCAAAGTCAAATTTATAATAGGGGTGGACAGCTCAAAAGTTTAAAAGTACAATAGGGGTGGAGTGAGTGAATCAAAACCTTCAATAAATAAATCCAAACCCAAACGATATGCAGTCAGACATCAGCAGTAGTCACACTGCACTTCAGTTAAGTAATAAATTCTCTTTCTTAGCTCCTCCCACTAATTAACTAGATTGGATTCCTTTTTAATCAGTGAATGGAAAAGGATTTTTTTTCTAACTGACCCTTGACAAGAACTTTTAAAACTCCATGAAGAAAAAAAATGGAGGTGAAATAACGTTTAAAATAAAACAATCTGTAATATAAGAGCAAAAATAAAAAATACGGGAAGTATCCAAAACTTAAATGAATAAATTCAGTCTAAAATAAAGTTCAGTCAACCAACAGTATTATTCACACAGCACTCTTGCTAAACAGTAACGCAGCTAAATACTTGAGGCATAAGAAATCTTTTTTTTTCTCAGTTTCTTCTACTAATTAGCTAGACTGGATTCATTTTCACTCAGTGAATGGAAAGGGAATTGTTTTCTAATTGAGCCTACCCAAGAGCTTTTAAAACTCCAAGAAAAAGAAAACTTTGAGGTAGAACAAACTGTAATATAAGAGCAAAAGTAAAAAAAATAGAAGTATCCAAACCTTACATGAATAAATGCAATCAAAAATCAAATGCAGTCAAACAACAGCAGAAGTCTGTCTTTTCTGTCTCCCACATTTTTCTGCACTCCTTTTTTCTTTTAATAAGTTGTAGGACTTCTACATTCCATCACTAGCTTTCATTACATACCTTATTTCCCTACCTGGTTCGACCACATATATGTTCTATATGTCTTTGCAAATACTGTTTTAAGACACTGCCATTCTTTTCAACTCCACCCATTTCTTCTTCTTCCTAAGTTGCTAGGTGCCTGAGTGTTTCCTTAAACTCTTGAAATTTTGCTCCTGTCAACTTCCAGGTCTTCAATGTAGTCTCTGTTAACCTCAGACCATTCTTTTACCACTGCTTGCAACTGATTGTGGCCACCAGTGTGAGGACTGCTTCAGTGGAAATGACTTTAACAATCTCTGACTCTACCCAAATGCTCTTTTTTACTTGGAGAAAGTTAGTCTGAGTTGCACTTTGCCCACTCTTGTTTGTGATGTGATTGACTCTCTACTGAGACATGTTGGTCACCATCAAGCCATTTGTCATGTAGATCTCTAGAACTGCCCTTCCTCCTTTATTCTTGTTGTCCCAACTATGTGAATGCAGGCAGTTCTCATATCCTATTCTGTCTGTCCCAATATGAACTTCAGGTCCCCTATTATCAATATCAGCGCTAATACTGTTTGTTTTGGCATAGTTGGCATAATCAGAAAAAAACATCTCAGAAAAAAACAAAGAGTTTATTAGAGTTTAAAAAATATGTCAGAAAATTGAATCTGTCCATGATGTATGGAAATAATGAAAGGGAATTATTGACTGGTGTAGACTGCTTAAAAAAGAAAAGTATTTTTATACCGATAAGTAACTCTGGTATTCAGAAGTTTGACAACAAAGTTACTAGAGACTTATATGCAGTTAGCCACACTTCTAAGAGACAAAAAACAAAACCTAACTTAACTAAGAAGGAGCTTTCAACTTTATCTGAGCTGCAGAACAACAGCAACATCAGAGTTATGAAGCCGGACAAGGGGGGTGGCATAGTCATCTATGATGCCAATACATACAGTGGAATTATACACGAAATTCTTCATGAATCAGGCAACTATACATCTATCTCACAAAATGAGATTAATATAGCCTACAGAAGAATTGATATGTATTTAGAAGAATATTTTTTAGACCAGAGAATTTCAGAAGATTTATACCACTACATGTTAGTGGACCATCCCACCTTGGCCACTATTGTGGGTATACCAAAGGTCCACAAAGATTTCATTAACCCCCCTTTCCGGCCAATTGTCTCTGGAAGCAAGTCAAAGACTTTTCCTATTGGAAAAGTGATAGATAAAATGTTGAAACCCCTATTTGAGAACGTCAAACATATGGTAAAAGATTCATGGGACTTTTTGAAAAACTATCCAGTCTCAAAATATAACACTAATATTATTTTTAGCAGTATAGACGTCATTGATCTATTTAGTAGCATTCCAATCGATGAAGGACTAGAATCATTTACCAACTGCTTAAGGAGGCATACAGACTTACCCTGGGACACTATCACTCTGTTAGGGGACTTGATGTCTATTGTGCTGGAAAACAATTTCATTTATTTTGAGGGAGCACTGTTCAAGCAGACCAGGGGAGTGGCTATGGGTGCCGCTTGTGCGCCCATATTTGCTAACCTGGTCATGCTTGAATGGGAGGACACCAAAATTTTCTGCAGCACATTATTTAATTCTATTAGGTACTATTCAAGATTTTTGGACGACGTCTATATTATGTGGGAAGGCGAAGAAAAGTCTTACTATGACTTTATAGCATATATCAATTCCAGCAGTGAATATCTTAAATTCACTGAAGTTCACAATAAACAAGGGGTTCCCTATTTAGATACTTTGGTTACTGTTAATGATGGACGTATAAAGTCTAATATTTACAGAAAAAATACTTTTTCCAACTCATATATTGATTTTTATAGTTATCATCCGAGAAAGATGAAGTGTAACATATATAAAGGTCAATGCATCAGAGCGATGCGTATGACATCTAAGTACGATGATATGATTAATGAAATAGGATATATTACTTCCTTATTTTCAGAAAGAGGGTATACAGTAGATTTAATGGATGATATATCCAGATATATATTAGAACTGAGGGATAGTAGATACACCCCATTATTAGGAATGAATTTTTCCTCTTCAGGACAAGACCAACTAGTTAATGAGATGACACCAAGCGTTATCAATAACTACAATAAGGCTTATATTATTGAATTTGGACCATTTACTAATATAATCAAAGATATTATAACAAAAAACTGGCATATATTAACATCTGAACAGGAGATATTGGAGAAGGTGGGTAGTAAGCCAATATTTGTTAATAGGATGGGAAAGAATTTAAAGCACTTATTAGAATTGCCTAAACATGGAATGAATGAATTGAATGTACATACCAGCAAATGTGGGGCATGTAAACAGTGCAGTTACATCAATGAAAATAGCCCTATTAAACTATTGAATGTAAATAGCACTATGATATATACATCTAAAGGGAATTGCCAAACTAAGATGCTGGTATATATTGCTACTTGTACGGTCTGTCCTGCATACTACATCGGGAAGACCGAGAGGCATTTTAAACAAAGAATTTATTCACATAATTATTGTATTAGAAGGCGAGATAACAAAAACGCCTTAGCTCGACATATCATTGACCAAGGTACAGAGCATACTTTCAAGTTTTCCATCATTGAGACTATAAAGAATAATCCAAGAGGGGGTAACATCAGGAATTACCTTGCTTATAGGGAATTGTACTGGCAGGTGTATACAGATGCTACTTTCCCACCAGCTATAAATGATTACATGTCTATAAAAGCCCTACTGATGTTAAACGAAAGAAATTGATTCATACATTAGGTATGTGACGAATGTAGTAAGCAGCCCTAATTCATACATTTAGAAAAAGCAGTATGAATTGAAATACAATATGGAACATTTACATGTCATGTGATTCATAGCTTAAACTGCCTTAACAGTTTTTTCATATATGTTTTTTATATATTTTTTAAACATTCTAATGAATTATGTACAGTGCCTTAAACAACATTTGTTTTGACACAATTTAGTCTAATAATATGTATTAGGATTAAAGAAGTAGAATACATATGTTTTTTAACATGAATTTAAGGTGTTTTACCACTTTAATTCGCAAATTTTTAAACAGCGCTTTTTTGGCGCCAATTTTAACTATATATGTATGCAAAAGATTTGTTTAATTTGTTCTGAGGAAGCTCGCTGTGTTTTGCGAGTGAAAGCGCTAAACCAAGAATATTGTTCAACATTAAATCTGTTTGTTCTTACTATCCGGTGGATTTATTTTGCTGAAGCTACTTCCTATACTGGCACTAGTTGCTGGGTGGAAGGAACTGTTTGCGGTGGTGTTTCTTCTATTGTGTTTCCATAGTTGGCATAATGGTTAAGGTCTTCATTTCCCATGTACAATGTTCAATCCTAACCTACAGCCAAAGCTTTTGTGGAGTTTGCTTGTTCTCCTCATGTCTCTGTAGAGTTCTTCCATCCTCCCAAAAACATGATGGGTGTTTTCACCTCTGACTCTCTCACAATTACATGGAGTCATGAGCAGTAGCACACACTCTAGTTCTTGCTCACCGGGGGAAGAGTTATATGGATCAACCACTTTAGGCATCAACTACCGTGCATAGTTTCCACTAGACAGGAGAATATGGATCATCGCGTGCTTCATCAGGGTTAGCCACTTGGTATAAAAAGTTGCTGTAGGTGATTTGGTCAAGTTGACTAATGTTGCCAAAAATGGGCATGGATATTTGTCATTGATAATTTTGTTGAGGATCCAGCCTACTCTGACCTATGCAGTGGCGCCATTGCCAACAGTGTGAGGTCTCTATATGCCTCTGTTGGCCAGTGCCTAATTGCCATAAAGCTCAGCAGCCTTGATCAGTAAGCTACTAGCCGGCCACTGTCCTGTTTCCCAGCCTGTATTACTTGGGATAGCTATGTTGAGTGAATGCTGGATGCAAAACCAATCAACCTGCCAAACATGGGCTAAAGATTGCTATACTCAATATAGGTTTATTGACAGGATGGAGCTTGGAAGAGGATGATATGGTAAGGAGGAGGCTGGACATCTTGGATGCAAGATGGAAGGACAGGGCAGCAAAGCTTCTTGGCTTGGTGTCCAGGGTATACTACTCATGGGGAAGACAGATTGTGGTGTGGGAATTGTGTTGAGGGAGTCTTCAGAAGACAGAGAGGGGTGTCATCAGAACTAGGGATTAGACACATTGCAATCAGCCTCCAGTGTAAATCCAGGGCAGTATTCATAATTTCAGCCTATGCTCCACAGCCAGGTTGTGATAGCGAGGAAGAAAGTGCTTTCTGGCAGCAGTTACAAGATCTACTAGTGTAGTCGATGTATGTATGCATACACACAAGTACACACATTCCCACATAATAATTGGTGTGCACACCCTTGATAAGATGCTAAGCGTAGTTTTCATACGTGGCAAGTAAAGATGGTTTTAATATTTGACAAGATCCAGTGATACACTTTTAAGATTACTGAAAATTTTAAATATGAAATTTTTGGTACTTTGCATATGGGTCTTGGGTTATTTGGATTTTTTTGTGTTATCCATATGAATAGTACAGTAGTTTTTTTTAATTGGAAGTAAACACAATTTCTCTTCAAAAATAATTCAAATTATTTTAAGAAGGAAGTCTCTCCTACCATATTACTTCTAATGATAGGGATTAATTTTCTCTTTTTTGCACCCAGTTAAAGAAGAAAGCTCCAATGACTTTGGATAAAATGCATTAAGTCCTTACTGATTATCTACATATTTTACAAAACTACAGCAGATCCTCTTGCAAGCTGTCATGGATCATCCATTTTAGCTTTGCCCTCAGCTGCAGAGTTCAGGATGATGTGTAGGTATATATTTCGTCAACACTTTTGATAAGATCAATTAATGAAATAATCAGTATGCAGCAGTATCAAACAGATACACTTACCCATACTAATCTGTCTTCCTAATCTCTCCATGGAAGGGGATATAAAGTACTTCCATTTCTGTTTTAAATTCTGCGAGTATCTTTTGGTTAGGTGTGGTTCAGTGCAGACCTCTGTCATTGCAGCAGCAGTGTCCTGAAGAACATATGCCCATATGAGGTCCATGTTATTTTCAGAAACTTCTGAACACAACTTATGGATCACTCAGGTCATCGTGTTCACTTTTGAGATCACAAGCCGCTGCATTATCATGCAAACCAAAAAATAAACGTACACTATCTATGCCAAGGCAAGCACTCCTTAATATTGTTTCCTTAGTTTTCCTAAAATATTTACTCCCACAACTGTTCTAAAGAATCCAGGAGGCATTGAATCACTCTGTAAGAAATAGAGAATATTGCATTTGTCTCATTTTCGGAATGCATGTGATTGAATATTGCTAGCTTTTATTTATTCAGTTTTGTGTAAGTGGAGTAGACCACAGTGGCCTGTAATTAGCCAAAATCCAGTTACAGTAAGAGTTAAATGCATAAAAAACAAGCAATTTAAACAGAGTGCATTCAACACCCATGTTACTTTAAGTGGTATGTTACATAAATTGTTTGCCAGATAAGTAGAGCACGTGTACACATTTTATAGCCCATATAGTTACCAACACTTCACTTACATCCATATTGTATGCATTAACAGTGTACAGTCAGATTAATTAAGTGACATTCTAGGCTTTATTTTGTTCCCCCAAAACAAAGTATATTTTCCTGTTTTGTTTGCTGTCGCTTTAGAGCTGTAACAAATTTGCTTAGCTAGATCAGTGATCTAATTGAAACAGGTAAATTCCACACAGAGGGACCATAAATGTTGAATGCTTTACTTGTATATTGTATTAAGTGCTGAGGAATGGTATAGGTAAACACAAAGACTACTAAAGATACAAGTGTCCTTAGTATTTTTCTTTATTTGACTTTTGTACTAAAATGGGCAGTGGCCAATATTTGAGTTTATAAAATAGAGTTAGAAAAGAGAATGGTTGCTGTCCAATGAATAAATCACCAGGAAATGGAGTTCAGTGTGGTACACTCGTGTTTCATTCTTGTGAGACTATTGTATGAATCAGGCAGATTATTCCATGTTATTGTGCAAAATGTGTGTGCATTTGTGTGAGATGTGATTGTTTCACAATCTCCATTGTTCACACAAGCACCCCTTTATCCACTGCAGTCTTAACTTTCCCTAAATAACAGGTTGGATGTTCTACTATAATTGAATAGATAAACAGATAACATTTTCTAAAACTTTCTTAACATGGATGGTAAAAGACAATAGGGTCCATTATAATATCGTATGTTTGAAATAAGTGTTTTCAGTTCCACCCCTCACAGATGCAGCTTTGTCAGTCCTGGTTCATCATTTTAAGATGTAATTTTCTGTTTAAGATTGCCTAAGTTTTGTTGAAGTTGTTTGTCGCATTGAATTGCACAAACACAGTTGACAGATAGTTGACAGGTGTGAACTCTGAAAAATTTTGTTATTCTCAGGAGGTAGTTTTAGTCCTGTGCTTGAGCTTAAGAAGATGATGCTAAAACATTAAAAACAGAACTGGGCTGTATTCAACTGAAATTATTCTCATTTTATAGCTTTTAACATTAAACAAATCAAACTTTTCATTTTGGCTTGAACTTACATTCAGTTGACAAATGAGCCAAGGTAGGATTTCACAGTTTTTAGAATCATTTTCATTGCTCACTACAGTCCTAGCTTTGGATCATCTTTCACACCATTAGATCATTGTTGTTTTATTGCAGAGTCAGAACATTTGATGTTCATCATAATGATCATTGCTGAGGTAGCCTTAGATATATGGGTTATATCCTGCTAAGGACATAACAGCAGGCCAGCTTTCAAAGCTTCAGGACACCTCCCACTCTCCCAAACTGTCAGGCAGCTCAAGTTGGGCTGACTAAAAGACAAGTTTGGGCACAAAGTCTTTCAGAGATTTGCTGCTGCTGAAGAGTACACTCCCCTGAGCCTTTCACATATCGACGGTCGGCTTGTTCTTTCTTTTGCTGCCAGATAAGTTCCCTTTAAGGAAGTGCTTCCATTTTCTTCATTTTGTTGATGTTTTATTACCTTCCTCTTCAAGAAGGTTATTGTAATGTTAGGAGGATTGTGTTTTAATGGACTGTCTCTAGACTGTATTGTACTTTTAAACATAGCACTTATTTTACACTACTTTTAAACTGACTGAAAAAATAACTGAAAGCATTTTTTTTCTGTGGAAAAACTGTGTTTGTATTTCTGTTGTGGGGCTGGCATATTGTTTTTAAAGTGCCTTTTACTGTGTTTTTTCTGTCAAAAAAGTAACTTTTGCCGATTGGTAGTGTTTACAGGCAATTGCTGTCTTGTCTTCCTCAGGAAAGATTCACCATGTTTGACATTATCATGGAACAGACTGACTGTCCCAGGGTAAGTTCTTCCAGCCACAAACAAAACCAAAAAAAAAAGAAAAAAAAAGGCACAGAAAAAAAAAACTATGAGTTATTATGGAAAGATTTTCCATAACCTACACCAATTCCTCCTGATGTCCTTCAAGGATGCATCTGCAGTCCTTACAAATGGGTTGTCCTGTCGTCAGGCAGCAATTCGGTCGGCCGGATTCCAAAGTCTGGGTCTGGCCTCGGCTGGTGTCGCACTTCACCCGACGTCATAGCTGCAGTTATTCGGGTATAAAGGCATCAGCCGACGCCATTTTCCTTAGTCTTTCTTGCCGCGTGGTGCCCGAAGCAGAAGCTGTTCGCAAGTGCCGGTCGGTCAGAACCAGAGATTACTACTACCGAATACTTCTACTACTACCGAAGACTTCTAAAAAGCTAAGTACCCCGTTGGGGACTCTTTCTTGCCTCAGCCGATGTCAGAAAAAGTGAATAACTGTTTAAATTGTGGGAAACAAATACCTCATAAAGATTTCCACTCTTACTGCTTACCTTGCTTAGGCCCAGACCACGACGTAGCAGCTTGTCTAGCCTGTGCTTCTTTTAACCGACGAACGCTTAGACGTCGGTCTGAATTTGCTGAAGAGTTTTTCGGCTCCGCTTTTGCTTACATTATGCCGTCGGATACTCCGACTACGCAAATTTCTAAAAAAACGCAAGGAAAAGGACCGACACTCACGGTCCGCGGTTTCGGCCGAAACCGTGGTTAAGCCAACCGCGAGTGTCTCGGTTTCGGCTGAAACCGAGTCCACGGTTCTTCCTTCGGCCGAAAGCTTGCCACTTACCGAGGCCTCATCCAGCTTGGCTGAATCTGCTACTGAAATCCCACCTGCTCCTGCAGGTTCACAGGATTTATCAGATACTATTCCTTTGGATATTTCTACCCCTGCACGTGGAGCTGCTGACCTCCTGCATCCATGTCGATTAAGGCCTTTGCCAGGGCTAAAGCAGCAAAGACTACCAAAACTGTGCCTGCTAAGACCCCCTCTCACAGGCCCAGTTCTAGTTCACAAATGCTTAGTCTAGCAGAGGATCTCATTTCCTTGATCCGGGGATCCCAAACACATCCAGACAGGGCCTCTCACCCACCTCCAGAGAAGAGGACTAGAGTAGAGCCCCCTGAGCCAGTTTCTTCAGATGGCTCCTCTGATGAATCAGATAATTCAGACCCTCCAGAGGCCCCTTTTTCTCCTTATGAGGACTCTGATGCAGAAGAGTCCATTCCTTCTGCCTCTCCGCCTGAGGAATTTTCCTTTGGGGAAACCTTGGATGCTATGAGGGAACAATTTCAATGGCAGGGCCAGGATTTTTCAGACTCTAGGAAAAGGCTTAGAACCTTTTTGCATTTGCCACAGCATAGGCCTTTAGCCATTCCTCCAGTACTTACTGTTGTGGATGATGCTTTTAATGATGCTTGTACTGCTCCTGATTCTCTTCCTCCGGCCCCTGCTAAGCCCGATAGGTACTACAGGGTTCCGGACACACATTATCATTTGTATAAGGCCCCTTTTGCAGATCCCGAAACTATCTCCCAGGGACCCAAGGCTGTAGCAGCTACCTCTACCAAAACCCCCCTCCCCTCTGAAAGGGAATCTAGGGCCTTAGAGAGATGGGGTAAAAAAGTTTACACTTCTGCTACTCTTTCAGCTAGGGCCTTGAACTGTCAATTCCACATGATCCAGTATCAAGAATTTATGTTAGACCAGTTAACTGAAAAGCTGTCCTCGGATGAACCATTAGACAAAAAATCTGTTCAAGAAATGGTACATAACATTCAGCAGGTCAGTAACCATTCCTTAAAATGCGGCTATGATGCACTGGAGGCTTCCTTTAGATCAGCCATGACTGGCACAGTGATCAGAAAACATGCATGGTTAAAAGAGCAGGCCTTACCAGATCATGTTCAATCAAAGCTACTAGATGCTCCCATGGACAAGATCAATTTGTTTGGCTCTCCTGCACAACAGGTGCTGAAGAAGATGGAAGAGAAGGCAAAATCTGTCCAGACAGTCAAAGATTTCTTACAGGTCCAACCTCCAAGGTTTAGCAGGAATTGGCCCTCCAAGAATTGGTCCTTTCCAGACACCTCCAAAGCTCAGAGAGGCAGGAATAGGCACTCAAGAGGCAGGGGTCAATCCAGAAGTGCCTACAGGGGACGTCAGTGGCAGGCTAACAACCAGCGAGGTACAGCCGCAGATACAGCCACCACCACGACTACAGGACAATCACAGTGACTTGGCTCTAGCATCGCCTACCAGGGAACAACTAGAAGCACCCTTAGGCGGAAAGCTAGCCTTATTTTCAGTAAACTGGCATTACATCACAGCAGACAAATGGATTTTGCAGACAATAGACCAAGGTTACAGGTTTCACTTCCATACTCTACCAAGGAAGAGAGGAATGCCAAACCTACCTCCAAATCAAAAGGCAGAAGCTCTAAAGCAAATAACTCACTTACTAAGGTTGAGAGCTGTAGAAAAGGTACCATCTATGGAGCAAGGACAAGGATTTTACTCCAGGTTCTTCCTGGTACCAAGAAAAGAAAACCAATGGAGACCTATTCTCGACCTGTCCGCTTTAAACACATACCTCATTATCCCAAAATTCAAAATGCTGACCCTACAGCAGCTTCTTCCCATGTTGGGCAAGGAGTCTTGGCTGGTAACTCTAGATCTCAAGGAGGCATACCTGCACGTCCCCATACGACCAAATTGCAGAAGATACTTCAGATTTCTTGCAGGATCAGAGCATTATCAATTCTCAGCATTGCCCTTTGACTTATCTACTGCGCCCAGAGTGTTCACGAAATGCCTGGCATCAGTAATTGCTCATTGCAGGCTTCAGGGAATTCAAATCTACCCTTACCTGGACGACTGCCTGTTACAAGCGGACAACAAAAACAAACTAGCAGAAGACTTAAAAAGGGTCACTTATCTACTGCAGGCCCTGGGATACACAGTCAATATAAAAAAGTCAAGGTTGATACCATCCCAAAGGATAACCTTTTTGGGGGCAGAGCTGGACACATCACAACAAATGGCATTTCTAACAGTAGAAAAACAGGAGCAACTCCCTCTCTACTTCTTGGCATTAACAAAACAGAACCAGCTAACAGCAAGAAAAGTCCTGCAAGCCTTGGGTTTCATGGCATCCTGCATAATTTTGGTTCCACATGCCAGACTGCATATGAGAAAGTTACAGTGGTACCTAAGGAATTTATGGTCTCAGCACAAGCACAGCCTAGAAACCCAAATTCCAATAATCCCATGCCTGAAGCAAGAATTCAAATGGTGGGCCCAGGCCTGTCAATCAAACAAAGGACTGCCCTTCCACAGCACTCAACCAAGCCAGACCATCACAACGGACGCCTCAGACCTCGGTTAGGAGGGGCACATGCTGGACAAGTGCATACAAGGCTTATGGACTCAAGACCAGCTGCACCTACACATAAATCAAAAGGAAATGCTGGCAGTAAAACTGGCAATTCAGACATTCAGACCATTTCTTCGACAAGGTCAACTGCTGATAAGGACAGACAACACCACAGTTATGTGGTACATCAACAAACAGGGAGGCACACATTCGTACCCTCTATGCCGGATGGCAATGGAACTCTGGAATGTGGCCCTGAGCCTCAACATTCAGTTACAAGCAATTTTTGTGCCAGGAAAAGAAAACATACTAGCAGACATACTAAGCAGAATTACCACGGATGCCCAC
The DNA here is from genome assembly GCF_019279795.1 of Protopterus annectens. Taxonomy (NCBI): domain Eukaryota; kingdom Metazoa; phylum Chordata; order Ceratodontiformes; family Protopteridae; genus Protopterus; species Protopterus annectens. The sequence continues at coordinate 498,007,149 of NC_056735.1, read as the reverse complement.
GAATGGATGCTGCATCCGGACATATTCAAAACCATTACAAGAAAATGGGGATTACCAGAAATAGACTTATTTGCATCCCCACGCAATCACCAACTGAAGAAATTCTGCACAAGGACGTACCACCCACTTGCTTGGAAAGTGGACTCCCTATCTTTCAGTTGGAAAAACCTGACAGCATATGCATTCCCACCACTTCCTTTGATGCACAAGGTGCTATTGAAGATCAAAGAAGACCGTCCAAGGATCATCCTGATAGCTCCAGACTGGCCAAGGCAACATTGGTACCCATTACTGAGGAGCATGTCTCAGGAACAAATATGGCCTCTACCACTGGTTCCCTTACTGTTAACACAGAACAACTACAACACCCTGCATCCAAACCTGAAAACACTGCAGCTGACTGCCTGGAACATTGCATAAGACCAAATAACCCAAGTTTATCCCAAAGGGTTAAAGACATTATCTTGGAGGCTCGCAGACCCTCAACAAGAAAAAACTATTCAGCAAAATGGAAAAGATATCACATTTGGAGTACTGCAAAAGGAGAAAATGTGTCACTGGTAAACATAGCCAACATCCTGGAATACTTGGCAGAGCTCTTCCACAACGGCCTGTCCTATTCTTCCATTAAGATTCATGCATCAGCTATTTCAGCAGAATACAACTTGAATCCTCCAGTCTTCTCACATCCTCTGCTCAGGCAGTTTCTGAGAGGAATTAAAAATGTAAAACCACCTAGGAAGCCACCATTGCCAGCATGGGACTTGAACTTTGTGCTAGAAAAGTTGACACTCCCCCCCCTTTCGAACCAGCAGCAACAGCAGAATTACAATACTTATCATGGAAAACTGCTTTCCTGCTTGCAATCTCTTCAGCAAGAAGGGTATCTGAGCTACAGGCATTAATGGCAGTTCAGCCCTTCCTGATCTTCCATCAAGATAGAGTGTCCATGAGAACAAATCCTACTTTTATGCCAAAGGTGGTCTCCAGGGTATCTTTAAACCAAGCTATCCACCTACCTACATTCTTCCCCAACCCACAGAACAGGGGAGAAAGACTGTTGCATACCTTGGATGTACATAGACAATTACATTACTACCTGGACAGGACCAAGGGCAATAGAAAAACTGACAAGCTACTGGTAGCATATGCAACAGGAATGGAAGGAAAAGCAATTTCAAAACAGACAATCTCTAAGTGGATAGGAAATTGCATTAGATTTTGTTACTGCACCATGGGAAGAAAACTCCAGAAAACATCAGGCCTCACTCTACAAGGGCTACAGCCACTACCACAGCTTTTCTACGAGGAGTGGCTACCAAAGGCATTTTAGAGGCTGCTACTTGGAGCTCCGTGCATACATTTGCCAAGCATTATAATTTACCTTTATACTCCAGATCCCAAGCAGGTTTTGCCACTGCTGTTTTGCAAGGGATCTTAACTACACCATAATCTTATTTCTCCTCCTCCCCCAGTTTGGCTATGGTATTCTACCCATTTGTAAGGACTGCAGATGCATCCTTGAAGGACATAGTACAGTTTTGTACCTACCATAAATGTAGATGTCCGATAGGCATGCATCTGCAGTCAGGATTACCCACCCTCCTTCCCCTCTGTGGTACTCCTAGGGTATTTGCCCATCTTGTAGCTAGCTGGGGGAATCTATTATGGTGTATTTGTTTGTATATATGTACATACATGCTTATTTTTTGTTTGCTCTCTACTATTTGGAACCATTTGCATTTATCCAAATTTAGCCTTCCTAGAGGGCACCTGGCATTTGGGACAAGAAACACTGAGGAAAATGGAGTCGGCTGATGCCTTTATACCCGAATAACTGCAGCTATGACGTCGGGTGAAGTGCGACACCAGCCGAGGCCAGACCCAGACTTTGGAATCCGGCCGACCGAAGGGCTGCCTGACGACAGGACAACCCATTTGTAATGACTGCAGATGCATGCCTATCGGACATCTACATTTATGGTAGGTACAAAACTGTACTTTCTGCCTGCTTCGGAGGTTGTGTGTGTGTTATTGCCCACAATTTTCCTGGTAGTCAGCCAGCTGCTCCTAAAAATGCAGGTGTATTACATTTTTATACAATATTCCCAAACCTGACCCAGCAGCTATAGCTTTAGTTGATCCTACTGCTGCTAAGCCCTTAATTCCAATCCTACCCTTTCTGATAAGTGTTGGAAATTATTAACAGGTATGCAAAAAGTGCATGCTTCTGCAACTTTGATATTCATAATTTTGCATTGTCAGGCCCATATGTTAAAGTTTATTTTTTGACCAATTGTGAAAATATTAGGAATGTTTTATCTTCAGTTTCTTCTTGGGAAGAAAGTCTGCATTAAATTAGTTTCTTAAAATGCACGAGTCACTGCTCATTATTTATAGTGTGTGTATGACTCTGTTGATATTTCCTCCAGGGCTGTGGCCACTGGTACCATTTCAAGGAGGTTTGCATGACTACATTCTCAGAGTCTCCCATGTGATGATAAAAATGAGATTTAAATTCTTCCTTGGCTAGAGATTTAGTATTTGGTTCGTCTGCTGAAGAGGTGATCAAAAAGTATGATGAAAGGGTAAGCTCTTCCAGGGAATTTCTACGTTTTTTCAAACCTGCCTTTTTTCAAATTGTCCAAGGGATTTTGTATCTCGTCATCCAGTTTGGGAAAAAAAAAACAGAATAAACAGTCTCAGTGGAATTCAGGTCATTGAACAAGAAATGGCAAGGGGGGGGGGGTTCTATAAACAAGTCTTGAACTTCCCAAAATCAAGGACAGTCCAAAAGTCTGAGTGATTGTTCAAAAAAACCTTGTGATCCCTTCCCACACTGGTTTCTTTTTTCTTCCAGAAAGTCTGACTCTCCATATTTCTCTTTGGCAACAGATTGGCTCAGACATATGGGTTCTGAAAGTCATTCATCAAGGGTACAGATGGCAGTAGGAGAAAATTCCTCCTTTCTAGGGAGTCATTCCTCTTCCTCCAGATTAGACACTTTTGTTTCCACATGTTCTTCATCGCATACTGTCCCAAGGAATGATAGAACCAGTCCTTCTTTCCAAGTGGAGAAGGGTTTTTATTCAAGCATGTTCGTAGTGCCAAAGAACGAAAATGCTTCAAGACCAGTTCTCAATCTTTCTTTCCAAATCCTGTTTGTGATCGTGCCCAGATTCAAAATTATTTCACTTCACAACCTGTTACCTTTTCTTCCTGTTTCAAGTTTCCTGGAAATACTAGACTTAAAAGATGCTTATCATAACACCCCTATTCATCCAGGCTTCAGACATTTCTTAATGTTTTGTGTGTGTGTGGGTCACATGATCAGTTATCTGGTCAGACTTGTAGACTATCCACTATACCAAGGGTATTCACAAAGTGTCTAGCTCAAGTAATAACTTATTGCACGCTACAGGGTATCCACATTATTCCATATTTAGATGACTTGCTTATCTCTGTAGAGTCCTATTCAAAGTGTCAGGAATCTCTCTTTCTTGGGTGAGAGATCTCTTACATAAGCTGGGATTTCAAGAGAACATTCAAAAGTCTTTCTTGACTCCTTCACATAGGATTGTGTTCCTGGGATATGAAATAGACACCGCAGTTCAAAGATCTTTTCTTCCGCAGAAAAAAGGTCTTTATTTAGATCTATTTCTAAGCTTTTCCACTAAGACTTCAGTGACTGAAAGGAAATACCGTAGGATTTTGGGTCTCATCTATGATTCCCACGATACCCCTGACAGTAATCTACATGAAAAAGAGCCAGAGATATTCGAAATCTCTTTGGTCCCAGCATCAACACAGTTGATACCCGAGTGACATGGTTTGTCAGAAGAGAAATCTTTTGGTGAAGACAATAGATACCTTAAATCCAGGTCTCCCCTTCTAACTCCCTGCTCCAAAGCAGTCAGCCTGTACAGACACGTCAGATTTTGCTTTGGGGCAGTTTCAGGAGTGATACAAGTGCAGAGGGTGTGGGACACCAAGGACAGATGATAGCAAATGAATATCAAGGAGATGCTTGCCCTTATAAAGGCAGTCGACTGTCTGAACCATCTTTGCTTACCGGGACCTCTTAAAGTGATTGCAGACAGTGCCACAGTCATGTGGTATATTAAAAAGCAAGGGTTCATACCTCTTTGCAGACTAGCAGTGTTAGCTTGGGGTACAGCTTCACAACACAGTCTCACTCTGCATGAACCCTACATGCCATCATAGCAAAACTGTATGACAGACACTAAGCAGGACCAGAGCAGACCCTCACGAATGGGGGGGGGGGGTCGTGTCTGAGAGTTCCTCAAGTAGAAACATCTTTGCCTGTTCTCTGATTAGTCAACTGACAAGATTCTGCTCCAGTACTCCATGCAAGAAGGCATAGAAGACAGATGCCTTTTCTTTTCCTTTTTCAGAAGTGTTCCTCTGTGCTTTTCCAATAGCACACATGCATATTGACTTGTCTGAACAACTTCTTTTTGTTTGTGTTAATATCATCTGTATTGTTTTGCATGTGTAAACAACGAATTCTGCACACATATTCTATGGCTTGTAAGCTATTGTTATCTGTGAACCTGGGTTATGGTCGAAAAGAGTCTGTTGACCAGCCACCTACCTGATTAACAAATAGAAATAAATAAGAGAAAACTAGTCAGGCAGTGTACTTTGTGAAGGAAACTTAAAATTTATATTTTACTGTACTGATTCTGTTGTATTTTTTGATGTTCATCGTGTTTCACTGCTGCAGTCATTACACTTGGGTTATCCTGCCGTCAGGCGGTCCTGCAGTCGGCCAGAGTTCCAAAGTCTTGGTCCGGCATCGGTTGCTGACGCTTCTTCCCTGATGTCAGTGCGCCAGGGGTATATTAGATGCAGCTGACACCATTTTCTTCAGTCTTTCTTGCCGCGCAGTGCCCGAAGCAAAAGCAGTTCGCAAGTGCCGGTCGGCCGACTCCTGAGATTTTCAATTTGAATTTCAGAACCGAAGTCTTCTATAAAGCTAAGTACCCCATTGGGGAAACTTGCCTCAGACTGATGTCAGTAAAAGTTAATAATTGTATTTCTTGTGGGAAGCAAATACCTCATAAGGATTTTCATTCTTACTGTATTCCATGCCTAGGCCCAGACCACAACATCACTAGTTGTCGGTTTTGTGCTAGATTTAACAAACGCACTATTAAACTTCGGTTTGATTTTGCTCACCATTACTTTGGCCGAAGGTTTAATTATACCATGCCATCGGAATAACCGACGACCGGAATACACAAAAAATGCAAAGACAAGGATAAGGACAGGCATCCAAGGCCCAAAACTGACGATGAAGCCTCTTCTAGGCCAGTCGCCGGTTCTCAGTGAGGTGCTTTCACAGCCCCTGACACCCGTGACCTCAGAGCCACAGGCCGCCTCCAACTCCCACGTGGAGATGTCTAGGCCTCAGGATACTCAAGTTGTTGGCCCTACAGAAACTAACCCTTCAGATGGGTCCGGAGCCGCTGAGCAGACATCGGCTTCTGAGGGTGTTTTTAGACCTTCACAGCTTACCATAACTACTACTGCCAAGTCTAAAGCTCCATTAAAGACAAAGAAGCAAGTGCAGCATTCACCTGGACAGGCCTCCATGCCTAAAAAACAAATGCTTAAAATGGCCGAAGACTTAATTACTCTGATCAGGGGTTCCCACCCCCCACCCCCCGATACAAGGCCTAGTCAGGATACAGACTATGATTCCTCTAACGAGGTTTCCATCTCTTCTCATTCCTCTTCGGACCATGGATACTCTTTACCCCCCTATGAGGATTCAGATGCTGAAGAATCTATTCCTTTAGCCTCTCCTCCTGAGGATTATTCTTTTGGAGAAACTTTACATACCATGAGGATTATTCTTTTGGGGAAACTTTACATACCATGAGGGAGCATTTCCATTGGGAGGGCCAGGATTACTCAGAATCCAAGAAAAGGCTTAGAGATTTTCTCTTATTACCTCAGCACAAACCCCTGGCTATTCCGCCAGTGTTAGATATTGTGGATGATCTGTTCTCTGAATCCAGTTTAAATCCTGATTCTTTGCCCCCTGCACCAGTTAAGCCAGACAGGTATTACAGAGTCCCTGACTCTCACAAATTTCTTTATAAAAACCCTGCTGCTGATCCAGAAACTATTTCCCAGGGTCCCAAAAGGGTTAAAGGCTTCCACGGCTAAGAATCCAGTTCCCTCTGACAGGGATTCTAGAGCATTAGACAGATGGGGGAAGAAAGTTTACACTTCTGCAACTTTAGCAGTGAGAGCTTTAAATTGCCAATTCCATATGCTTAAATACCAACAATATTTAATGTCTCTGCTTAAACATAAAATGAGTACAGTTTCAGAATACCCTGACTATAAGGAAATGCAGGAATTATTGCATGCAACTGAACAAGTGGGAAAACATACTTTGCAATGTGGTTTTGATTCATTAGAGGCTTCTTGTAGAGCAGCAGTTACAGGGTCTGTCATTCGAAGGCATGCTTGGTTAAAAGAACAAGCTTTACCTGATCATGTCAAGGCTAAATTATTGGATGCTCCATTACAGCAGGATTTTCTATTTGGTGTTAAAGCAGAAGAGGTATTAAAGAAAATGGAGAATAAGGCAAAATCTATGCAAACAGTGAAGGATTTCTTACAGGTACAGCCACCTCGATTTAGTAGAAATTGGCCTTCAAAAAATTGGTCCTTTCCAGTGTCAGACAGACCACAAAATAGGCAGATACAGATGCCGAAGAGGCAGATCTCAGCCCCAAGGCTCTTACAGACCACGACAGTGGGGTGCACCAACCCCAAATGGAGGTGAAGACGTGTCACAACCTTACAGGAAACAGTCCCAATGACTTCCCCCTTCAAATGCCAAACTCCCTTAGGGGGAAAACTAGCACTTTTTTCTCAAAATTGACATATAATCACCCAAGAAAATGGGTTCTGAACATTGTGTCTCAAGGTTACAGGTTACACTTTCACACTCTACCAAGACTAAAAGGAATGCCCAATCTGCCACAAAATCAATGGGCAGAGGCACAAAAACAAATTACAGCTCTCATGGACATGAGAGCTATCCAAACAGTACCACAACAGGAACAGGGACAAGGATTTTACTCAAGACTTTTCTTGGTTCCCAGAAGGACAAAGCCTGGAGACCCATACTAGACCTTTCCACTCTAAATACTTAACTGGATGTTCCGAAATTCAAGATGTTGACACTACAGCAGCTTCTACCCATGCTGGGCAAGAAGGCTTGGCTTGTAACTTTGGACCTCAAAGAGGCATACCTGCATGTCCCTATCAGACAAAACTGCAGAAGATACCTCAGATTCATAGCTGGTTCAATGCATTACCAATTCTCTGCATTGCCCTTTGGCTTATCTACTGCGCCCAGGGTCTTCACAAAGTGCCTGGCACCAGTAATTGCATTTTGCAGACAACAAGGAATTCAAATATATCCATACCTGGACGACTGCCTTATTCAAGCAGAGAGCAAGGACATTCTTCTAAAGCATCTGGCGTTTGTAAAAAGGTTGCTAATTTGCCTAGGGTACACAGTAAATGAAAATAAATCAAAACTAGTGCCCTCACAAGAGAAAATATTCCTGGGTGCCAGCTTAAATACAACGGCCCAGATGGCTTATCTCATGCCAGACAAGCAAGGACAACTGACTCAGTACTTTCAATTGTTGGCAACAAAAACCCAACTCCCTGCAAGAAAAATTCTGCAGGCCTTGGGATTCATGGCATCTTGCATACTTCTAATTCCATATGCCAGACTGCATATGAGGAAATTACAATGGTACCTAAAAAGTATGTGGACTCAACACTGCCACAGTTTGGAAGCAGAAATACCTCTAATTCCCTGCCTACAACAGGAGTTTCGATGGTGGGCACAGGCATGTCACCTCAACAAGGGACAGCCTTTTACTCTACCCACAGCCAGGCAGACACTAACGACAGATGCTTCGGATTACGCCTGAGGAGCACACATGGCAGGAAAATATATTCAGGGCAAGTGGACCGCAGACCAAATGCATCTTCACATCAATCAAAAAGAGATGTTGGCTGTACAAAATGCCCTAACAGCTTTCAAGGACTTTCTGCATCCAGGACAACTTTTACTAAAGACAGACAACATCACAGTTATGTGGTACATAAACAAGCAAGGGGGCACTCATTCTTATCCCCTATGCAGACAAGCCATGACCTTGTGGAGCACAGCTCTAACCTATCAAGTTCATCTGCAAGCACAATTCCTGCCAGGAGAGAAAAATATGCTGGCAGACGACTTAAGCAGAAACATCATGGATCCTCACGAGGAGGAAATTAAATCCACAAGTATTCAGCATGATAACGCAGAAATGGGGGTGCCCAGACATAGATCTTTTTGCCACCCCAAAGAATTGCCAACTACAAAAATACTGCACAAGGGACCTATCACGCACAAGCATGGAAAGTGGATGCTCTCTCATTCAGCTGGAAAAGCCTAAAAGTTTATGCCTTCCCACCACTGCCTCTCCTTTCAAAAGTACTACTAAAAGCCAGACAAGAGAAACCACAGATGATCCTGATTGCCCCAGACTGGCCACGCCACCACTGGTACCCAGTCTTAAAGAACTTAGCTCAAGGTCCACCATGGATTTTACCTCAAGCTCTGCACCTTCTGACTCAACAAGACAATCAGATCCTGCACAGTCAGCTCAAAACTTTAAACCTGGCTGCATTACAGATTCATTAGTCAGACAGACAACACCACTCTCTAAAGCTGTTTTGGATGTCATTTTGGAGGCCAAGAGGCCTAGCACCAGGAAATCTTATTCAGAAAAGTGGAAGCCATTCTGTGCCTGGAACCAGGCTCAAAGCTTTGACCCTCTCATCCCAAATATTACTCAGATACTACATTACTTGACTGAGATGCTGGACAAAGGACTATCCTTCTCATCCATTAAGATCCACGCTTCTGCCATCTTGGCTCATTACAACACAGATCCTCATATTTTCTCTCATCCATTGCTAAAACAATACCTCAGAGGGGCTAAAAATATAAGACCGCCCCGGAGAGCACCAACACCAACTTGGGATCTCAATTTTGTCTTGTAAAAACTAACCTTACCTCCTTTTGAGCCTGCCAATTCAGCAGAACTAAAATATATATAATGGAAAACTGCTCTGCTTCTGGCAATAACCTCAGCAAGAAGAGTCTCAGAGTTACAGGCACTAATGGCAGTGGAGACTTTTTTATCATTTTCCACCAAGACAGGGCTTCTTTAAGAACAAATCCTTCATTTATGCCTAAGGTGGTATCCAGTGTGGTTCTTAACCAAACTATTCATTTGCCAACTTTTTATCCAAATCCCCAGAATAAAGGGGAGAGGCTCCTGCATTCTTTGGACATACACAGACAACTACGTTTCTATTTGGAGAACAAAAGCTTTCAGAAAAACTGAGCAATTGTTTGTAGCATATGCTGCAGGATCACAGGGAAAGGCTATTTCAAAGCAGACCATTTCTAAGTGGATAGGACACTGTATTCGGTTCTGCTACACTCAGCATGGGAAACCTGTTCCTGCTAACATTAGACCACATTCCACCAGGGCAACAGCCACTTCACCTGCCTACCATAGAGAAGTACCTACCAAAGATATCTTGGAGGCTGCAACTTGGAGTTCAGTGCACACCTTTACCAAGCATTATCACTTGCCTCTTTATTCTAGATCCACAGCTGGCTTTGCCACTGCAGTGCTGCAGGGCCTCATAGCCACCCCTAATCCTCTATAGTACCAACCACCCTGACTCAGCTTTGCGATTCAACCCAAGTATAATGACTGCAGCAGTGAAACACGATGAACATAGTACAGTTTTGTACCTACCATAAATGTAGATGTTCGAGTGTCTTCACTGCTGCAGTCCAGGTTACCCACCCGCCATCCCCTCTTTCTTAGCTGGGACTTATCTATACCTTTCAACCCTATACTACCTATGTGGTGTATTTGCTGGTAACTAAAGGTTTTGTTGTTTACCTTTTTTGCATGTTTTATTACTATTATGTATTGCCTACCTATTTGGGGGCACCTGACATCTGGGGCAAGAAAAACTGAAGAAAATGGCGTCGGCTGCATCTAATATACCCCTGGCGCACTGATGTCAGGGAAGAAGCGACAGCAACCGATGCCGGACCAAGACTTTGGAACTCTGGCCGACTGTGGGACCGCCTGATGGCAGGATAACCCAAGTGTAATGACTGCAGCAGTGAAGACACTCGAACATCTACATTTATGGTAGGTACAAAACTGTACTTTTTTGCTCATCCCTAGTAGCTTGCTTGATGTCAAAGTTCTGTTATAATGTTGAGTGTCCTTACACAGCTGCATAACTCACAACCTCTTAGCTAAAGAATTCTAGACAAAACCAAAAATAATGGGGGATCAAATGCCCCCCAAAACTAGAAACACTTTTTATGTGCTACTCTTATAAACTTAGTTGATAGAAAAATAGGTTTTGTAATAGCATGCATTTTCTTTTCTTAAGTAAAATTTTTGTTAATTTAACATATTTACAATATATACACAGGAAGAAATTCAACATCACATATTGTTATACAATGAAAGGAATACATTGAATCATCAAGGTAATTGTTTACAATTAACACAGTAAGACTCTTGGTATTTTAATAGCAACATTTCAAGGTTATCCCAACCACTAAAAGTCTTAGTATGATTTATAGATCTTATTCTGATCACTTCTTTTTCACTTTTACATAGTATTGCTGTTAAACTTAAAAATTCTTTGAACGTAGGAACTGAGTTCGATTTCCAGTTTTTTGTTATAACTTTTCTAGCACCTGCCAAGAGAGCCCAAAACATTTTTCGCTGTTTGGCTTTTACAGGTACAGGAAGTGGGCCATCCATTAGTATTACTGATCGAGGTAAAGAACAATTATCAGACCATGGCCCATTAAAAACATACTTATCTCCTCCCAATATACATTTAATTTTTCACAAACCATAAACATGTGTATCCATTCAGCTTTTACATCTTTGCTACATCTCCAACAAACTGAAGAAGTTATTTTACTAAACTTAGAGATTTTATAGAGAGTAACTAGCATTCTGTATATATATTTCCAGTATAAACTTGAAGGAGTTTGACTAACTAATTTATTCTTACCATCTATTGATTCAATCCACTACTATCTAAAAGTTGTAGAATTTTGCATCAAAATTATTATTATTTATAATTAAATTATATAACTTGGGCAAGCTTCCTTTGTAGGTTAATCTACATTTAATAATAGCATGCATATAATATAGATATATATGATGTGTGTGTGTGTGTGTGTGTGTGTGTGTGTGTGTGTGTGTGTGTGTGTGTGTGTGTGTGTATGTATGTATGTATTTGGATCCCTGTCATATGATAGAAACCGCATTTGACTGAAACCATAAGACTGAAATTTCAAACGACTGAAAAGTCACTTGACTGAAACTCATAAGACTGAATTTCAACATACTAAATTGTAAACTGGACCATATAAAACCAGACTAGGTGGGGGGTATGCCCCCCACACCCCAATGTGGGGGTTTTGCCCTCACACCACCTTACCTATATATACTAATTCCAGGATCACACTACAGTGTGGAAAAGGGCATATACCTTTCACTTACCTTACAGTAGTCTACATGCTGCCACTACTATGCCCTTTTCCCTACTGTTGTGCGATCATAAAGTTAGTATATATAGTTAGGGGGTGTGGGGGTGTCTGGGGCACAGCCCCTCACCTAGTCTGGTTTTATATAGTCCAGTTTCAAATTTAGTATGTTGTAATTCAGTATTATGGGTTTCATTCAAGAGACTTTTCAGTCTTTTGAAATTTCAGTCTTTTGGTATCAGTCAAATGCGATTCAGTCAAATGTGATTTATATCATATGATATGGATCCATGTATTCATTTTCATATAATGGAGGAATAGATTTCTGTTCCTCTTCATTCATATTATTTACAAATTCATTTAATTTCTTACTGTTGGGTAATATTAACTGGTTTGCAGATTCATCCAACTTGTATTCTTTCATTAAATATTTTGGGGAGTTTCCTTTTTCAAAGCAATCAGAGCATAATACTAATCCATTCACTTTTAGTAAATTCCTTTTTAACATTGTACTGATAGCGTTGTCGCCTCACAGTTAGACGTTGCCCATTCAATTCTCAGTTAGAGCGTCTTCTGTGTAGCGGCATGCGTGAATGGACTTTCCTTCGTTGAAAGTTGTACGTTAGGCCCAGCAAGCCAGTACGTAAAAATCTACTGCCAATCATTAGCGGACCGGAGTTCCGCTGTGGCGACCCCTAACCGGGAAAAGCCGAAAGTCACAAACTGAGTTTCCTTAAATCTAGAGGTGTGTGCAGTGGGAAAGCACAAAGATTTCCATTTGATATTAATGGAGTTTTAAGAAACTATTTCTTAACTGTTTTAAGAGTTGATATCTTCTTCTTCTGGCTTTTCCCGATTAGGGGTCGCCACAGCGGATCATCTGTTTCCATTTTTTCCCGTCCTCTGCATCTTGCTCTGTCACACCAACCACCTGCATGTCCTTTCTAACATCCATAAACCTTATCTTAGGCCTTCTTCTTTTCCTCATACCTGGCAGCTTCATCCTTAGCATCCTTTTCCCAATATATCCAGCATCCCTCCTCAGCACATGTCCAAACCAATGCAATCTTGCGTTTCTGGCTTTGTCTCCAAACTGTCCAACCTGGGCTGACCCTCTAATATACTTATTCCTAATCCTGCCTACCCTCGTCACACCCAGTGCAAATCTTAACATGTTTAACTCTACCACATCCAGCTCTGACACCTGCCTTTTTGTCAATGCCACTGTCTCCAACCCATATAACATAGCTGGTGTCACTACCCTTTTGTAGACCTTCCCTTTCACTCTTACTGGTACTCGTCTGTCACAAATCACTCCTGACACTCTTCTCCACCCACTCCACTCTGCCTGTACTCTCTTCTTCACCTCTCTTCCACACTCACCATTACTCTGAACTGTTGAACCCAAGTATTTAAACTCATCCACCTTTGCCAACTCTACTCCCTGCATCCTCACCATTCCTTTATCCTCCCTTTCATTTACACACATATATTCTGTCTTAGTCTGGCTGACCTTCATTCCTCTCCTCTCTAGAGCATATCTCCACCTCTCCAGGGTCTCCTCAACCTGTTCCCTACTCTCACTACATATCACAATGTCATCTGCAAACATCATAGTCCACGGGGACTCCTGTCTGATCTCGTCTGTTAACCTGTCCATCACCAGTGCAAATAAGAAAGGGCTCAGAGCTGATCCTTGAAGTAATCCCACCTCAACCCTAAATGCATCTATCACTTCCACTGCAGATCTCTCTGCTGTCACACTACCCTTGTACATATCCTGTACCACTCTTACATATTTCTCTGCCACTCCCGACTTTCATACAATACCACAACTCCTCTCTAGGCACCCTGTCATATGCTTTCTCTAAGTCCACAAAGACACAGTGCAACTTTTTCTGACCTTCTCTCTACTTTTCCATCAACACACTCAGAGCAAACATCACATCTGTAGTGCTCTTTCCTGGCATGAAACCATACTGCTGATCACTAATCATCACCTCCCTTCTTAACCTAGCTTCCACTACTCTTTCCCATAATTTCATGCTGTGACTGATCAGTTTTATACCTCTGTAGTTACTACAGCTCTGCACATCACCCTTATTCTTAAAAATCAGTACCAAAACACTTTTTCTCCACTCCTCAGGCATCCTCTCACTTTCCAAGATTTTATTAAACAATTTGGTTAAATATTCCACTGCCATTTTTCCTAAACACCTCCAAGCTTCCACAGGTATGTCATCTGGACCAGCAGCCTTTCCATTCTTCATCCTCTTCATAGCTGTCCTTACTTCCGCCTTGCTAATCCATTGCACTTCCTGATCCACTATCCCCACATCATCCAGCCTTCTCTCGCTCTCATTCTCTTCATTCATCAGCCCCCTCTTTCCATCTGTTCAACACATTCTCCTCGCTAGTGAGTACGTTCCGCTCATTATCCTTTATCACCCTTACCTGCTGCACATCTTTCCTAGCTTGGTCCATCTGTCTAGCCAATCGGTACAGGTCCCTTTCTCCCTCCTTAGTGTCCAACCTTTCATACACCTCTCTGTACACCTTATCCTTAGCCTTTGCCACTTCTCTCTTTACCATGAATCTCATCTCCTTATACTCCTGTCTACTTTCTTCATCTCTCTGACAATCCCACTTCTTCTTTCTCTGTATACTCTCCTGTACTTCTTCATTCCACCACCAGGTCTCCCTGTCCTCCTTCTGCCCAGATGTCACACCAAGCACATTTCTAGCAGTCTTCCTTACTAGCTCTGCTGTAGTTACCCAGCTGTTCAGTAACACTTCACTGTCACCCAGTGCCTGTCTCAACTCTTCCCTGAACTCCACCTCACAATCACCCTTTTTCAGTTTCCACCATTTGATCCTTGGTGCTACCCTCACACTCCTCCTCCTCTTCTTGATCATCAGTGTCATTCTACAGACCACCATTCTATGCTGCCTAACTACACTTTCCCCCATCACCACTTTACAGTCTTCAATCTCTTTCAAACTGGCCCTCCTGCATAGGATATAATCCACTTTTGTGCATCTCCCTCCACTCTTGTATATCACCCTATGCTCCTCTTAAAATACGTGTTCACCACAGCCATGACCATCCTTTTTGCAAAATCCACTACCATCTGACCTTCTGCATTCCTTTCCTTAACACCATACCTACCCATCACTTCCTCATCCCCTCTGTTCCCTTCACCAACATGCCCATTGAAATCTGCTCCGATCACCACTCTCTCACCCTTGGGTACAGTCATCATCACTTCATCCAACTCCAAAAGTTTTCTTTCTCATCCATCGCACACCCAACTTGCGGAGCATATGCACTAACAACATTCATCATTACACCATCAATTTCCAGCTTTATAAACTTCACTCTATCCTACACTCTTTTCACCTCCAAAACACTCTTGGCATACCGTTCCTTCAGGATAACCCCTACCCCATATCTCCTCCTATCCACACCATGATAGAACAATTTGAACCCACCTCCAATACACCTGGCCTTACTTCCCTTCCACCTGGTCTCTTGTACACACAATATATCAACCTTCCTTCTGTCCATCATATCAGCTAGCTCTCTCCCTATACCAGTCACACTGCCAACATTCAAAGTTCCTACCCTCACTACCACACTCCTAATCTTTCTCCTCTCTTCCTGAGTTGATATCATATATTTCTAAAGACTGAAATTAATTTTCTTCTAAGGTAAAGTCACTACCACACTCCTAACCTTTCTCCTCTCTTCCTGAGTTGATATCATATATATCTAAAGACTGAAATTAATTTTCGTCTAAGGTAAAGTTTGTTAACCAGATGAAAAGGATTATTACATATTTATCGTATTTAAAACGTGTAATAATTTACTATAATCTGCTCCTCGATGGTTTTCCATATACATTGAGTCTATCCAGAGTATGATACAGTTAAAACTTTCAGCAATAGAATAAGATCCTACATCTGGGTAACTAGTTCCACCATACTTCCATTATCATATGTGATTTCTCTAAGCAATTTTTGTTTTTTTAGGATACCATAAGAATGAAGTTAATGTTTTTTTCCATTTTTTTTTTTTTTGCTGGGCATTAAAGCTATTGAATGCAGTATATATATATATATATATATATATATATATATATACATCTATATATAAAAATCTTGAGTAATATAATAATTTTAATAAGTACTAACCTATCCATAAAAGATTTTAAAAAAAGAAGTTAATGATGCCATTTTAATAAGAAGCAACAATTCTTCAATTACTTTTTCAAAATTATTATTATTAATCTTACTTGCATCTTGATATATTTTTATTCCTAAATATTTTAGTTCTTTTCCTTCCCCATTATATTCATATTTATCTTTAAGCTTACTACCTAGTAATCAATTTAACTCTAAAATTTCAGTTTTATTATTATTATTATTAAATTTTTGCAGCAATATTTCTTGAAACTTTTCATTTTCTTCATCTATTTCTTTGACTGAATAATTTAAATCTCCTATAGTTAGTAAAATATCATCTGCAAAAAGCTGTATTTTACATTCTGTGTTAATTGAGAATCCATTAATTTTTCTTTGCTTCTTATACTGTTTGCTTAGGGTTTGATAACTAATGGAAAAGTAAAGGGGCAAGGGACACGCTTGCTTTGTGCCTTTGTTTAAAGTGAATCATTGAGAAATGTAAGATCCAGTTTTAACACATGCTTTGGAATCTTTATACTGTTTTTTTTAATATTCCAATAAACTGTTGTGGAAATGCAAATGCCTCTAAAGTTTTAAACAAGTACTTCCAATCTACAGAATCAAAAGCTCTTTCAGTGTCTAAGCTAATTAGGGCCAATTTCTTGTTCATTCATTTTGCTGAATCTGAGATAGTTACTACCCTTTTTATATTATTGTATGTTAATTTATTGACTATAAATCCTGTTTGATCTGTATCAATTACTGTACTATATTTCTTAATGTTGTAACGATAATGGAACGAAATATTTTATAGTCTGCATTTAATAATGAAATATATGAGGAGACTAACTTGTCCTTGTTTAAGTATAGATGAGATTACAGAATGTTTTTATGAGGGAGGAATTATTTTGTCACTCTGAATTACCCTGAAAATGTCACTCCAAATGTTTGATTGAAGAAGACTATATAATTCCATACTTAAATCATCTAACCCTGGAGCTTTACCATTTTCTCTTTTATAAAAAGCTTCTTTAACTTCTATCAGGGTAATAGGCTTATTCAACAGAGATATTTGTTGGTCATTACGTTCATTAGTAACATTTCTCTTTAAGTAATTGCCAGTTTTGTAATCATCAGGATTATTATTTTTATGTATATTTAGATCCTAATGGAATTTTTTAAAAAATATTTAGCATTTCCTCCATGTCTGAAGTAAGCTTATTAGTGTGAGAATTTTGGATGTTATTGATTTATGCCTGTTTGCTTAACATCTTATTTCTATTAGCTAATCCATGTAGATTGTTTGAAGTCATTGCCTAACTGTGCTATTGTATTTTATCTAAAGCTATCTCTACTTTATATGTTAAATTCTTTGATATTTTGACATTAATTTTTAATGACTTCCATATTATTTAATTTGTTGTTCAAACCTTGCTTTATGAATTTCATCTTGTATTTCTAACAACTCTTTATCCTTCTCTTTCATTTTATTACTAGTCCCTCTTCCCATTCTATCTTTAATATGCGTTTTTAAGGAGTCTCATTGTATGACTTTAGTAATTTGACCATTACCATTCAATGATAAAAAATTCTCAATTTGTTCCTTAAGGTAACTCTTAAACTCTTTTAAGTTCATCATATATACTGGGATTCTATAAATAATCTTAACTTTCCTTATATCCATTACTATATTAATACATAATGGATTATGATCAGATAAAGGACAAGTAATAGTTTTAAAATAATTCACTTTATCAAGTAAATCTATAGAGGCATAAATCCTATCAATTCTAGTTTGCATCCCGTGCTCGTAAGAATAATTAGTGAAGAACAATGACTTATCTTCTGCTTTTGCTAGTAGTAAAAGGAAGAATTAAAAATATATGGAATGTTAAGATGGTGTTGGAAGAATGCATTAGACTCTATTTAGTGCTTTAGCTTGATGCCAGTATTTTAGCTTTCTTCTGTTCACTTGTGTGTTCTATATTTGGTATGCAATTAAAATCCCTTGTAAAACTAAACTACCTTTTCATTGACTTTGTAGTAAGTTTAAGTGATCTTTAGTCACTCTTGCACCTATTCCAGGGATCCAGTAAACATTTGCTAGTGTGTAGAGTTTGCCATTATACTTAATTATTACAGGTGTATACATTCCTTTGGGATCATTAATGAATTCCATGACATTAGGCATTACAGTAGATATTCTCCAAAGTATAGCAGTTCCTCTCCTCTTTTGTTAAAAGAAGCAGATGCTAGCATTTCATAACCCAAGTTATTTAAATATTGCATATCTTTATCTGTCAAGTGAGTCTGTTGTAAGAATATAATGTCTCCTGTACAAAAAAGCACTTGCAAGGTGTTGCAATAAATTCTAAAAGCTGCCAAAAGCTGAATCCTAAAGAAAACTTCCTTTTATTGACACAAATGCAGGTTTAAGCGCTTTCGGCCATGAAAATGGCCTTCATCAGAAACACCCATAATCCCAATGGCAAACACGTAAATACCCTTCAGTAACAAAAATTGCTATTCAGTTAACAATTAATATATTTTTATATAAATAACAAACTAAAAACAGTACTATGAGACACTTATAAAAACTGCAGTTCTACTTGCATTTATTATATTTTGCTTTTCTAAGTAAAACAACTTTATAATTCACCCCACTATTAAGACCAGGTTTGTTATAAGCATTGAGCAAAATCTGCCATTTAATCTCTTTATATTCAAGCTCTCCTTCTTTGTCCCCATTGAAATCAGGAGAAACATAGTCTATTACTGAAAACAAAAACTTTGAACACTTGGGACATTCTAATGTATGTTTAAACAATGCATTAATGTAATCTTTCTTTTTTTATTCTATAATAATGTTCATAAATTCTCCTCAGTGATCTATTGATTTTTCCTATGTAGATGGAATTGCATGCTAGGCACTTTGCCATGTATACTACAAATTCTGAACTGCATGCAAATCTACCTGGCACTGTAATGTTTTTTCATAGGTACTTACTTCTACATAAGGTCCCTCTGCTATAAATCTGCACTCTTTGCAGTCTAAACACTTGTACATACCCTTAACTCTGCTATTACTGGGTGCATGTTTATTTTCTAGAATCTCTTTAAAATTCCTATCCCTTTTGTTAATATATATGGGTTCTTCTCCCACTGCAGCCTTAACTTCTTTATTTGCTACTAAAATTCTCCAATTGTTATTAATAATTCCTTTGATAGCTTCACTGTCAACTGTGAAGTTTAAGGGCATGGCCGCTTGCCAATTCTTATCCTGCTTTACCCTTTCTTCTTCTTCCCTAGTCTCTTTTCTTGCACCTTCCAATCCTAATAAATTGCTAACTATCTTACTGGGATATCCCCTGTGCTTAAACCTCTCATGTAATTCTCCCACAAATCTATCTGTTTTGCTAGCATCACTTGTGAGTCTTTCTACCCTAATCAGCTTCCCCTTTACTGTATTATGTTTGACGTACGTAGAGTGCATGTTAGTGTAATGAAGTAAGCTATTACTAGCCACATTCTTGTAACTTATAACTGTACTTAATGTCTGTTGTCCTTGTTCCTTGATGATGTCTAAATCTAAATAACTAATCCTAAAAAAATTGTATTCCAATGAGAATTTTAAAAAAATTGTTACTGAAGGGTATTTAAGTGATGTTCTTCGTGTTTCACTGTTGCAGTCATTACATTTGGGTTATCTGCTTGCAGTAGCCCTCAGTTGGCCTGATTAAGAAAGTGTTGGGTCCTGCGTCGGTTGCTGTCCCTTCTTCCATGACGTCAGGTCGTCAGGGGTATAAAACATGCAGCCGACGCCATTACATCAGTCTTTGTTGTCGTGCGGTGCCCAAAGCAGAAGCAGTTCACAAGTGCCAGTCAGCCGACTCCTGAAATTTTCATTTTCGAGTTTCAGAACCGAAGTCTTCAACTAAAGCTAAGTCCCCATTGGGGAAACTTTTTCTTGCTCCTTACTGATGTCAGTAAAAGTTAATAATTGTATTACTTGTATAAGCAAATATCTCACAAAGATTTTCATTCGTACTGTATTCCTTGCCTAGGCCCTGACCACGACATACCTTGCTGTCAGTTTTGTGCCTTATTTAATCAGTGCACTATCCGTCGTCAGTATATTTTCACCTCTAAGTATTTCATTTCTAGGTTCAATTATCCAGAAATGTCGTCGGTTAGCCATCCGACTACCGGTATTCTGAAAAAATGCAAAGATGAAGACAGGGACGGGCCGCCTATGTCCAAAGCTGCCGAAGACGCTTCTCCTATGCCAGTCGCTAGTTCGCCAGTACTCAGTGAGGTGCTTTTGCAGCCCCTGATACCCGCTATTTCTGATTCACAGGCCTCTACTGAGACCCATTCGGAGTTCGGTATGCCGCGAGATGCTTCAACTGTAGAACCTGCGGATGTCTCTACATTGGATGGGTCCAGAGCCGCTGTGCAGGCACCGGCTTCTGAGGGTGTATTCAGGCCTACGGACTTGCATATTAAACCAATGCCTCCTTCTTCATTTAGGCCTAAACCTCGAACCATTTCTAAGAAACCGACACCCAGGCCACATGCTCAGGCCTCTATGTCGAAAAAACAAAAGATAAGAATGGCTGAAGATCTTATAACTCTAAATCAGGGGAAGCCAACCACCCCCTTCTAAGAGACCTAGGACTGAAGTTGTTTATGAATCTTCTGACCAGGATTCTGATTTTTCTGATTGTCTAGATTTACCCTTATCTACTTCTGAGGATTCTGATGCAGAGGACTCTATTCCCTCTGCTTCCCCTCCAAAGGATTTTTCTTTTGGTGAAACCTTACATACTCTAAGGGAGCATTTCCACTGGGAAAGCCGGGATTTTTCTGATTCAGAAAAGAGGCTTAGGGATTTCTTACTACTGTCTCAGCTTAGGTCTTTAGCTATACCTCCTGTTCTAGACATTGTTGATGATGCCTTTTTGGAATCTAGTTTGGCCCCTGATTCTTTGCCTCCTGCTCCCAGAAAGCCTGACAGATATTACAGGGTTCCTGATTCACACACATTCCTTTTTAAAAATCCTATTGCTGATCAAGAAACTATTTCACAGGGACCCAAGGGCATTAAGGCTTCTACTGCTAAAAATCTTACCCCTT
Organism: Protopterus annectens; assembly: GCF_019279795.1. Classification (NCBI taxonomy): domain Eukaryota; kingdom Metazoa; phylum Chordata; order Ceratodontiformes; family Protopteridae; genus Protopterus; species Protopterus annectens. Next base: position 497,986,169 of record NC_056735.1, on the reverse strand, counting down.
CTGATGGAGACTCCAGGGCACTGGATAGATGGGGTAAGAAGGTTTACACTTCTGCAACCTTGGCCTTTAGGGCTTTAAACTGCCAATTTCATATGTTAAAGTATCAACAACATGTTAATTGGAGTGCTTAAACAGAAAATGATGTTGATTCCTGACTGTGCTGAAAACAAAGAATTACAGGATTTAGTGCATTCTGCAGAACAGGTTGGAAAACATACTTTGCAATGTGAATTTGATTCATTAAAGGCCTCTTGTATGGCTGCTGTTACTGGGTCTGTGCTCAGAAGGCATGCTTGGCTTAAGGAGCAAGCTTTGCCTGATCATGTTAAAGCTAAACTGCTGGATGCTCCCTTAAATCAGGACTGCCTGTTTGGCAACAAAGCTGAGGAAGTTCTTAAAAAGATGGATGATAAAGCTAAATCTATGCAAACTGTTAAAGATTTCTTACAAGTTCAGCCTCCAAGATTAAGTAGGCATTGGCCCTCAAAGAATTGGTCCTTTCCGGCCCCTTCCAGGTCTTCTCAATCCAAACCCAGACACAGCAGAAACCCCAGGTTTCAGTCCCAGGGGACACACAAGATTAAGCAGTGGGAGGTTTCTGCATCCGAATCTGGGAGGAGTAAGACTCTACCCTATGGAAAACTGTCTCAATGACTTGCTTTTCAAACTTCCAAGCACTTCCCAACTGAATGCTCCTTTAGGCGGAAAGATTGGTCTGCAGGCAAAAAACTGGGAACTCATTACCCAGGACAAATGGGTTTTAAATGTAGTGTCCCAAGAATACAGATTTCACTTCCACACTTTACCAACACCAAGCGGGTGGCCAGATCTACCCCCAAATCAGTGGACAAAGACCCAAAATCAAGTACTCTCCCTCATAAGCATGGGGGCTATTCAGTTGGTACCAGAAGAGGAAAAGGGACAAGGTTTCTGTTCGAGACTTTTCCTGGTACCTTGAAAGAAATGACAATTCTTGGCATCCTATCCTGGACCTTTCTACTCTAAACACCTTTATGGTGATTGCAAAATTCAAGATGCTGACTCTTCACCAGCTTCTTCCTATGCTAGGCAAAGATGCCTGGTTGGCAACACTAGACTTAAAAGAAGCATACCTGCACATCCCTATCAGGGAGTCTTGCAGAAGATACCTGTGCTTCAAAGCTGACTACATGCGCTATCAGTTCTCCACACTGCCCTTTGGCTTATCTACTGTGCACAGGGTATTCACAAAGTGCTTGGCTCCAGTCATTGCATTTTGCAGGCAAAGAAATATTCAAATATACCCATACCTGGACGATTGTCTAATTCAGGCAGAAAGCCAGGACATACTTTTGAATCATCTGGCTTTTGTTCAAATGGTGCTGACTTGTCTGGGGTACACCATAAATGAAAATAAATCACACCTGGTACCCTGTCAACAAATTATATTCCTGGGAGCAAGCTTGAATACAACTTCCCAGATGGCTTTCCTCATGCCAGAGAAATGGATTCATTTGACAACCTACTTCAAACAAGTGGCCACAAAAACCCAGCTATCTGCAAGGCAAATACTGCAAGCCTCGGGGTTCATGGCCTCCTGCATTCTTCTAATTCCATTTGCAAGGTTGCATATGAGGAAACTACAATGGTGCCAACATTCTCAGGATCTAGACGCAATGATTCCTATCATACCTTGCCTATGCCTAGAGTTCCTTTGGTGGGCAGAGGCCTGCCACCAAAACAAGGGACTACCATTCACACTACCCCCTACCGCCCAAACCTTAACAACAGACTCATCAGACTATGCATGGGGGGGGGGGGGGTTACCTGGCAGGGAAGTGCATTCAGGGCAAATGGGAACCAAGTTAAATTGTATTTTCTCTTTGTGGGTGTTCTTTCTATGTTTTTAAAATGAGGTTTCTGTGTTCTGCTCAGGTGGCATAATCTTGATAAAGGCCTGTTGTCTAGGCTAGTAGTTTTGTTTGAGTTTTCTGAAACACTTATAATTGTGCTATACAGTTGATCTACTACATTTTGCACTGTTATAAAGCTTTTTTTATTGTTTCACTGCATTTATGTACTGTTTTATACTGTTTTAACATTACTTAACTGTAAACTGCTTTTTCATACTGAGAGTTGTATTTTCTGTTTGTGAGTGCTCTATCCGAGATTTTCTGTGCATTTTTGTCTGTTTACAGTTAAAAGCATTCTCAAGTCTGCTCCTTGATCTGTTTAAGACTTTCATATAGTGGTTACAACTAGGAACTGTAATTTTGCCCACCCATACTGTATATTTGATCTGTGACACTCCTCCCAGTCTAGTGTCATTAGTTCACTCAATCTAATAGAGAACATTTGTGAAGGCCAACCCACTCATATTCTTAACGTTAAATTAACTTCTGTTCCAGATTTCTCCATTTCCACTTTACTGAAAAAAAAATTCTAAGCCTGCTTCCCCCCTTTCCTGTGGCAGGTCAGATACAGATTTGCTGTGTCCAGAACTGTTTGTGAGCTCCTAAGCCCCCCCACACACACACTTAACTGGGGTTAAACTATTCCTGGCGCCATAAAGTCTGTTCTTCAAAATTTCCCTTGCAACTAGCCAGCTTTTTAGTTTTAGCACTCATCTGTTTCTTTGATCTCAGCACTTGTTCAGAACTCATTGTAAGCACTAAATAAGTTACAAATTACTACAGCACTCAACTTTCCTCACTTGTCTAGAGGAAAACAGTTTTTAGTACTTAATAAATAAGCAACTATTCAGGCATGTCTAAAGGTCAGCTCCCGGTGTTTTCTCCTGTCCATCTGATGAATCCGGGCATCTTGGGACAATGTAACAATTGCCTCATGTACACAGACAACCCTCTCCTCCTACCACCCAACACTAGGACCTGTGAGAGATGCACTTATGTAGCCAAACTGGAAGCAAATCTCTCTTCACCAAAGACTGGCCTAGACAGTCAAGAGGAGAAGGTGAACACTTGCACTGCACCACACTCATCACATAGTCCCTCAAAACCTACACCACCAAAACACACACACAGAAGCACAAAACACACACCTACATTCGCGGAGGCTCTCGGTACAAATCTGCCTAAACAACAGAGACCTCCAAAGCAGAAATGCAAGCAACCTCCACCCCCCCAACACAACCCAAATGACACATAGCCCACATACTCAGTGTGCCACTCAACTACAGCCCATAAGGCATAACGTTTCCAACACTCTAGTCATAGGTGACTCTATAGTCAGGCACACTGATGTTCCACTCACCAGGCTAAACAAGGAAAAAGTTACTGTCAGGTGCCAGGATCCGCCACATAACACACGCACTCGGGTCACTCCACAACAAGTACAAATATAACTCTGTCATTGTCCATGTTGGTGTGAATGACCTGAGATGTACCTTCCTGGACTACATGAAAAGAGACATGGAGGAGCTCTCCGATCTTGTAGCCCAGGCCGGTATGACCTTAGCCCTGAGTAGCATCCTGCCATCACCCAGAATGACACCACAGTACAAGGACAAAATGATTGACTTTAACAATTGGCTAAGCTTCTGGAGTCATTCTAAGGGAATACAGTATCTGTCTGCCTGGGATGACATGATCGACAGACCACACCGCTTTGCCAGAGATGGCCTGCACCTGTCGCCCTTGGGATTCCGGATACTGGCAAAGGCTCTTGATACCCCTATAGTACCTTTTTTAGGCAATGTTCAAATGACAAATTCACCACCGTAACAGGTACAAGCAAGCAAAATCTGAGGGTAATGCTACTCAGTGTTAGAAGTCTAAACCTCAAAATGCACTCACTCGAGGCACTCCTTAAAATGGAGAACATTGACATCTGTGCAGTGACAGAGACCTGGTTCAAAGCTCCAGAGAGCACCCCTGCATTACCAGGCTATAATTCATACCACACCTTTCGGCCACCAAACCCGGACCGAAACACTAAAGGGGGAGGCGTGTTCATATTCATTAAGGATATCCACACCTCCAAGCTAGTTGCTCAGCATAATGCATCCGAGATTATCCAAGTTCAACTAACTCCTGGCAAAACCGCAATCCAGATTGTAGCTTGCTACAGACCCCCACCATGCCCCAGGATTCCCACTCCTCTTTTCTTGATACACTGGAAAATATTAAGGTACAACCCAACACTCTAACAATGGGTGATTTCAACTACCCTACCATTAACTGGGAAAACTACTCATGTACCAACTCTTTTGCTCAACATTTTCTGGAAATCATCAATTCCAACACCTTGGATCAACTTATCCACACCCCCACCAGGGGCAGCAATATCCTAGACCTGGTCATCACCAACATGGGTGACCGGTGTTCCACACCAGAGGTCAGCTCCTCGTTGGTCAGATCCAACCACAAGCTAATCACCCTAGACTTCCACATCCCACTTCCACCCCCCAAAACAACCGTAAAAAATTTCTCCAAAGCCAACTTCACGCTTCTTAAGACAGAAGTGGCAAACTTCACGACACCCATGCCGATGGACAATAGAGGTACGACTGCTGAATCCTACACAAATGCACTGTATAAGCACTTACACGAGTGCATGGATCGTGCTATCCCTAACAGAACCAGTATGCTATCCTCCAAAAAAAGGAAGCCAATCTGGTGGTCTTCTGCCATAAACAAACTCTGCAACAGAAGAAAGAAACTGTTGTAAAAAAGAGTAAAATCCCACGATTGGAGGAACTCCCTGGTCAGCCTCAGTAAGAAGCTGAGATCCCTCATAAAATCCTCCAACGCTAGTTATAAAAACAAAATTGCCACTGATTCTAAAGACCACCACAAAGCATTCTATAGCTATGTCAAAAATCTCAATGGCAACACTCAGATCTGCTCTGAGTTACAGCACAATGACACTAAATATACAGACCCAACTGATATTGCCAACATCCTGGCAGATAGGTTCAGTGCTAACTTTACCCCCCTCTCACCCCCTAAAGGGCACATCTTTATACCGGAAGAATGCAAAGTTCCTGTAATCACGGCTGCACAGGTAAAAACCTCACTCTCCAAAGCGAAGAACACAGCATCCATGGGACCTGACAACATCCCAGGCTGCCTTCTACATGAACTACAAAATGAACTGGCACCCCACCTAAGTACCATGTTCAATCATAGCCTCACCTCAGGCTTTGTATCCATTGAATGGTGCAATGTGACAGTTATCCCACTCCACAAAGGGGGGGGGGCCACAACAGACCCCGGGAACTACTGCCCCATTAGCCTGACGAGCCTCGTCTACAAGGACATGGAACGTATCATCATGGAACTCCTAAACAAAGACATTGGAGATTTCTAAACTCTGGACCCCACACAGTTTGGGTTTGTAAAAGGCAGATCATGTCTCCTAAACCTGATAGACTTCTTTGAAGTACTCACCAAAACCATAGATGAGGGTTAGGTGGTTCACACAGCCTGTCTAGATCTCGCCAAGGTATTTGACACCACCCCCCACTCTGAAATTATAGATAAACACACTAAACTAGGTATAAATCCCTATGTCACAAGATGGGTTGCCAACTGGCTTACTGACAGAACCCACACTGTGAAAGTAGCAGACTCCAAATCAGACTTCAGACCAGTGACAAGTGGAGTACCACAGGGTTCAGTCCTGGGTCCTCTCCTGTTTGGTATCTACTTCCCTGAAGTACAGGCTAACACAGAAGGTCTTTGGCTAACTAAATTCGCAGATGTCTGCAAACTAGGAGCCATAATCAAAACTCCTAACGATGTGGACATCCTACAAAAGGGCCTCACTGAGACAGATGCCTGGTGTCAAAGACATGGTCTCAAGCTCAATGCCAAAAAGTGCATTGTCATCCCCTTTGGTAAAAACTCTGTACCCATGAACTGCCACTTGGGCGGTAGTCTACTTAACACCGAAAGTGTGATGAGACCTTAGGACACAGGTGGACAGTAGTCTCACCTTTGATAATCACATCGCCACAGTGGTCAGGAAATCCTTCTACGTGGCACACCTCATCACAAAAGGTTTCTTATCCAGAAAAAAAGAGGTCATTGTTCCAATCTACTCATCACTCATTAGACCCATTATAGAGTAAAAAGCCTCTTTTGGTACCTCACAAGACATCTACAACAACTGGAAAGGCCACAAAAATACCTCACAAAGAGGATTACTGGCCTCAAACAGATGCCTTATGCAGACCATCTAAAAAAACTCCAGCTTTACTCTGTCGCATATCACCTACTCAGAGGCAATCTCTGCCTAACATACAAAGCTATGTCAAACCCAGAGCTGTTGGACATGCTCCACTTAAAGAAATCCCAATCCTCCAAGCTACATGCTTTAGGGACCTAAACCTTGTCACCACAATAAACAGAACATGATGGAGGGATAGATTCCTGTCCCAGAGACTTCCCATACTCTGGAACAGACTACCTATCTATGTCAAACAGAGCTCCTCATTAGCACTCTTCAAGAAAAATCTTGATGATTGGATGGGTAATAGGAAATTCACCCCGGGGATCACTTCTGTGGTTCTACTTGACAGGGGCACAGGAAAATAATTTTCTTGGGTGGCGGAAGCCAGGGTACCTTTTTGGCTAGGCTTGTATAGGCCTTAGGGCCAATAGCCTAGTACCTACCTATGATCCTATGAAATGTTAGCTGTACAGAATGCTCTGACAGCCTTCAAGGACCTCATTCTTCCAGGATAACTAATAGTAAAGACGGATAACACCACTGTCATGCGGTACATAAACAAGCAGGGGGGTACACATTCTTACCCACTCTGCAGACTAGCCATGGCATTGTGGAACACAGCCCTGAGCTACCATGTGAATCTACAAGCTCAATTCCTGCCAGGAAAACTAAATACACTGGCAGACGGACTAAGCAGAAACCTCATGGACCCACATGACTGGAAACTGGAACCAAGGATTTTCAACATGTTGACAAGCAAATGGGGGAGCCCAAATATAGACCTTTTTGCCTCCCGCCAGAGCCATCAATTAGACAAATTTTGCACAAGGATTCCCCACAAGCTAGCTTGGAAAGTGGATGCTCAGTCTTTCAGCTGGAATAACCTATCATGTTATGCCTTTCCTCCTCTGCCTCTGCTCTCCAAATTACTACTAAAGATCAAACAGGACAAGCCAAGGACAAATTTAATTGCACCAGACTGGCCATGCCAACACTGGTACCCCCTCTTGCGCAGTGTGTCACGCTTGGCCCCATGGCACCTGCCTCAGACTCCTTCCCTGTTGTCTCAGTAGGAGAACCAGATTCTGCACCCTCAGCTGCAAACCCTGAACCTAGCAGCCTGGCTAATTATCTAATCTCTCCTTCACCATCCCTCAGTAAATCAGTGATGGATATCATTTTAGAAGCAAAGAGGCCTAGTACTAGAATATCTTATGCTGTAAAATTGAAAAGATTCTGTGCCTGGAACCACTCTAATGGGATGAGCGCAGCAGCGCCCAATTTACCTCAGATTCTACAATACTTGACTGAGATGCTTCATAAGGACTTGTCCTTTTCCTCCATCAAAATTCATGCCTCAGCCATTTCAGCTCATTATAGCACAGAGCCTCCCCTTTTCTCTCACCCACTGCTCAAGCAGTTCCTTAGAGGGGCCAGAAATTTAAGGCCACACAGGAGAGCTCCAACTCCAGCCTGCGACCTTAACTTTGTCTTGGAGAAACTCACTCTTCCTCCTTTCAAGCCAGCTGCTACTGCAGATTTAACATTCCTTTCTTGGAAAACAGCTTTCCTTTTAGCAATCACTTCAGCAAGAAGGGTATCTGAATTACAGGCCCTTATGGCAGTGGAGCCTTTCATCATCTTTCATGCAGACAGGGTATCCCTCAGAACCAGTCCCTCCTTCATGCCCAAGGTGGTATCCAGTGTGGCTCTTAATCAGTCCATTCATTTGCCTACCTTCTTTCCTAACCCACAGAACAAAGGGGAACCAGATACTGCACTCCTTAGATATGCACAGACAACTTAGATTCTACTTGGACAGGACTAAACCTCAAAGGAAATCTGAACAACTGCTAGTGGCATTTAATGCAGGGACAGAGGGGAAAGCTATTTCAAAGCAAACCATTTCAAAATGGAAGGGCAACTGCATTCATTTCTGCTGTAAGCACCATGGAAAACCTATCCCAAAGGGCATCAGACCCCATTCAACCAAGGCTGCAACTACTTCTACAGCCTTTCTCAGAGGTGTCCCTACCAGGGACATCCTAGAAGCTGCTACCTGGAGTTCGTTACATACTTTCACCAAGCATTATCATTTGCCAATTTTCTCTAAATCCAGAGCTGGCTTTGCCACTGCAGTCTTGCAGGGCCTTATAGCTGGTCCTAATTCTATTTAAATTCCTCCTCCCAACCTTAGCTTTTGGGAATCTACCCAAATATAATGACTGCAACAGTGAAACATGAAGAACATAGTACAGTTGTGTACACTTACCATACTGTTGCAGTCCTGGTTACCCTCTCTCCAGCCCCCTTTCTTCCTTTGGCTATACCTTTACTTTCCCTTACTATGCTCAAAAGCTTTTTGGTCTATTTGCTTTTTTTGTTGGAGGTATATCCCTATATTTATAGATTTAATTGCTTCCCATTAGGGGGGCACCTGACATCTGGGGCAAGAAAAACTGATGTAATGGTGTTGGCTGCATGTTTTATGCACCTGACGACCTGACGTCATGGAAGAAGGGACAGCAACCGACACAAGACCCAAGACTTTGTTAATCAGGCCGACTGAGGGCTACTGCAAGCAGATAACCCAAATGTAATGACTGCAACAGTGAATACACTTGAACATCTACATTTATGGTAAGTGTACACAACTGTACTTTTGCCATTGGGACTATGGGTGTTTCTGATGAAGGCCATTTTCGTGGCCGAAAGCACTTAAGCCTGTATTTGTGTCAATAAAAGGAAGTTTTCTTTGGGATTCACCATTTGGCAGCTTTTGGAATTTATTGCAATACCTTGCAAGTGCTTTTTTGTATATTTAACTATGAATCTTCACTTGTACAGAGGCATATTTTCAGTTTGTTTTTTATTGGTAATATCATGTCTTCTCTGTTAAATTTTTGATATCTTGTTAATGATTTCCTTTCTTACCATTATTTAATCCATTTACATTAATAGATTAAAACTATCCATATTGTGTATTTAAATAGATGTATTTTAAAAGATAATGACAAATTTTATATACCTTATTAATTTAATTATACATAAGACTCTAATGCATTCCTCCAATACCATACTAATATTGCACATTTTTCTGAATTCTTCCTTTCTACAAACTAAACTACTAAACCTCATAAATAATAAAAACAAAGACAAGTCTACAACTGTGACTGTGTATGTGGCTAGTAAAACACAACCTACCTTGGATAACAAAGTTCCTAGTTTTATAATATCGCCATACCTAGCAACACCTAAAACTTCATAAAAAAACTAGCAAAAGCTATCATAATTTACAAATAATCTAATATTATATATAGATAAAAATAATAAGAAGCTGTTAATTTAGTTATATTTTTGACATCTAAAACTATTCCGCCCATTACAACATAAAAGTTTAATAATCTTCTTCTGTTAATCACAAATATTAAGTAATCTAACAAATAGTGTATTATATGCTTGTTTGTGTAATAGTAGTATAAAATACCCATTAAATATTCCTAAATTATTCGCTCAGTCAACATTATTATGACTAGATCTTTAAATAAATAAGTATAACAGAGTGGGACCTGAAGAAATAAAGACATATGTAAACTTACAGGTGGCAAGTAATCTTATCATACAAAAATATAATTTGTTTGTGTCTTTCGGCTTTTCCCGGTTAGGGGTCGCCACAGCGGAACTCCGGTCCGCTAATGATTGGCAGTTAATTTTTACGTACCGGCTTGCCAGGCCTGACGCACAACCTTCAACTAAGGTATGCCCATTCACGCATGTCTCCACGCAGAAGATGCTTTAGCTGAGAATCGAACCGGACAGCGTCTTACTGTGAGGCGACAATGCTACCGCAGCACCACCGCGGGTTATCATACAAAAATATAATACAAAAAGGAAATCAATCCATATATTTATTTATCATGCTAAATGACACACACCTATTTTATAGATCTCACAAAAGCTCTGAATTAATTTTTAAAGTGCAGATGTCTATATCTCAAATTTTTGTAACACTCACCATGACAAATAATAAAATATTTAAAAACACTTTAGCTTATTAAACTACATAAAAATATGTACATTACTGAGGTTGAAGATAATGTCTTGGTACTTCTAAGGGGTCAAAAGAAATACTTGCAGTGTATATTGTATTCGAAAGTTGCAGTGTATTCAATTCAAATCCCATTCTCCCTTTCCAGATTCAAACATATTGAAAATCTACTTTACTTTCTTTCAAAATGGATGTGCTTTTTTTCAGCAATACAACACCCATATTTCTGCTTTGGCTTCTTAAATGAATTATTTCAGGTAGTCTTGGTGAATCTAATAAGATACAGCATGTAAAAAGCTTCAAATTTCAGCTTTCAGATTATTTTCAAATATTTTTATATGATTTTCTACGTAAATTATATGAGACCTTGTTCATTCATATTTCTGCCATGTCCAGGTATATGTAGTAGACATCTTTCTTAAAAGCAGTTTATTTAAATGTATTTTTCTGTCTTATTTTCCCACTAGTATTCTACTTTAGAAATACAAGATATATAAAATAAAGTCTCCCATCAAAGAGCTATTTAATCATCAAATCTCTATTAAAGCTTATAGTATGTGTACATATGTCTTAAGTTGCTGATGCTCCTCTTTTTTATTAATGTTGCATAGTAAATGTTGCTTTCCTTGTGCATATGCATATTATCCATAGGATTACTCTTATTAATTCTAGTATTACAAGCAATCTTGACTATATAAAAAACGTCCTGCTTGTTTAATTTGAATGTGTGTGTTAGCCATTGTGAACTGCTGCTCTATCCTAAGCTTCACATACTAACATCAGAATTTAACTACAGCATGTGAAAATGACTACCCACAGCACTCAGCAGCTACTAATTTCCTCTGTAAATTTGTCATTCCTATTTCCTATTATTTCTTTTAAGCTGATCTAATCAGTAACTAACCATCTAACTTTACTTATTTCAATTAAATATGTACGGTTAATATGTATAGTTAGAGTTAATGATACAGTGTAAGCTATTATGCAAAATGTGAACAAATTATATGTTACAGCATTTCAGTATAAAACATTACAATAACTTTTGTCTTACCAATTCTTCACTTCTATGGAAAGGAAAATGTGTTATTTTGAGAAGATTTTTCAAATATAAACTTGAAAAAAAAGATACTTGAAAAAAGAAAGAAAAGATAACATGCATTTTCTGAAGGATGTGAAGTTTGAAACTCAAATGTCTGTCAATATTTGGTGACTTCCATCCTCAGTGATTTGCTAGAAAACCACAACTTTTATGAGCAGTAAAATGTAAAAAATCTGGATTTTTGATAGGTATGCACAGCTGTACTGTTTCTTCTGTTGAACTAATCTTAATCTTAGAAAAAACGTACATTGTAGAATTTAGATCTTCTCTGGTATTGCTTGAGCAATAGAGAGCAACTCTGTGATGTGTGCAGTACTGCTAAAATACTCCCTTACTTGCTAAGTTAGTTTCTGAATGGTGAGAATGAAGGGCCTGGAATGTTGCCTTTTATGCTGTTGTTGACATAACTCAGATAACTTCCTATCTGAGTTTAGATTTAGCCTAGCCTCAGGGCTAGCATTTGTAAATCTGTTGTTTGTGATTGGCTAGATCACATGCAAGTCAGTAAAGAAATACATTTCTTTGTCCCATTATTAAAAGCGTTTAAACATGTTATTCATAAGTGATGTAATATTCTCTGAAGCAATGTTGCTAGGGAGTTGGTAAACTGTGTATGCTCAAATAACTCCTTAGTTGAATGAGTGCCAATCTTGCTGTAATCTTGAAGACCCATGAAAGAAAAGACATAGGCTAATACTTCCCAGTGCCTTGTGCATGTAATTCATTTTTAAGGAGCCACATACTCTTATGTGCTAGTATGCTGCTGCTGTATTCCAAATTGATGAAAATTTCCTGCAGTAAATTGTCATGTTATAAATATATTTGTCATGGGAGTGCTGGCTATGGTCATTTATTCATGACACTCCGAATGGCAAAATAGTGAGCAAGAACAACGAATGATACCACTGTTTCAATCCAGAAGGAACCAGCACGCAGTAGGAGCAATAATACGTCCTGTTTATTGAAGAAAACTGCACACAACAGCGAAAATAAAAACTTAGAAACGAAACAATCTTGTAATTACAAATGGATCAAGCGCTTTCATCCACCAACATGTGGACTTCATCAGAATCAATTAAAAGGTTTAATTAAACCTATTTAAACTCTTTTTTTTTTTTTTTTTTTACAAAGGTGGTTGTACACTTGACCCAGGGGACACACACTAGTGATTGGCATATAATGCACAATGATTAATGTATGGTTCTTTGATTTTACATTTTCAGCTCAAGGTTGCAGTATTTCTGGAATGTCTGCTTTCCCTGAGATATTGTGATCCCTGAGTTAGTATGTACAAGTACCCGTGGTATAGGGGCTATGATGCTGATGGATGCAGGACAAAAATGCTTTCTTTGTTTATTAATGATTTCTGTTTTGGTTATGTTTTTAAGGTTTCACTATTTTGTAGTTGCACTTATGAGTGCCCATTAAAAGAGAACCCCTCTTTTTTCATAGAGGCATGACCTAGACTAAGAATCAAGTTTAAAAACTATTGGAGAAAATTAAAGAATACTCTGGCCAAACATAAGATGGCTGTACTGAGGGACAGAGAGTGGGACTCTAGTTAGTGTGGTATTACTTTTTTTGCTGCTGTTGTATGTAAGAACCTCAAGGAATCGAAAATAACTGTGTTACTAGTTACGCTTGTGAATTATGCAGCGTTTAATACAGTAAAAGCATATTCTTTTTTAATTTTGTCACTAAGGATGGCCAAATGAAATACTCAAGAGTTGCATGTTACTAGATACACTAGTAAATTAGACTATTTTTGATGCAGTAAAAGACATGTCGTTTTTTTGTTTTCTTTGATGCTAAGGAAAGCCAACTGATTTTTTCAGGAGTTGCACCTTCCAACTGTTTCATCATGATGGACTGAAACTCCCAATGTTTCGCTATTACAGTTGCTTACCACAGCAACAAACAACATTCATTTAGTGAAAAAGCAAGTTACCTAGAGCTGGATCATAGTCAAATGGGGCCCTTGACAGGGTAATGGATACGGGCCCCCCCTTACACACACATCAGCCCCCCCCCCACAGCTATTCCAGTGTCCCATTACTTATCTGTTTCTCTCCAATTATAATAAACACTGTTCAAACCTCTTGCTGTGCATACTGTTTTCTTCTTTACTTCTACAATAATTACAGATATTTGGATTCAATTTAAACGTTTTATTTCAACTTTTATAGCACAATGATAAAACTTTCTAAACAAAACAATACAGTCTCACAATGAAAAAAGACAGTATTAACAGTAAACTTCTCTGCCGTTGAAACTCACATTCATTGAAATGGCATTGAAACCTACATTCAAAGAAAATGCATCTGGCCATTGGTGGATAAAGTTTATCTTTGGGGTGTTTTCAAGCCGTAGGTTCCTTACACACATTTTTAGGACCATACATGCATGCATGTGTTCATTCATTTAACTTTTTGACTCTATTAATTTATATTCATTGTGTAATACAGCACCACTTGTTAGAGAGTGATTGAAATTTGTAGATGTTAAGTTGTCTATCTCGCCTTCATTCTTGCTGGATGGGTTTGGAGCCGACCTCGGCTCCGACTCGGCCACTCTAAAAGCTCGAGAGTTGGTTCCACCGGCTCGAGGCTCCCCTTATATCCCACAATGCTAGGCGTGAGTTACCTCAGATCTCGTTTGCCGCTACAGCGATCGAGGTGTTTGGTTTCTACCGGCTTCTTGGTGAGTAACTTTGGAGTAAAATTTAGTATACTTAAACCACTTTAGTTTTAAATTTAATTGTTGTTTCGCTTAGTTTAGTGGATTTTCACCCTTTCTCTAAAATCCCATTTTTTCCACAAGAACTTATAAGTTCTTCCCTCGGGCCTTTGGGCCTTTTTCTTCCATCCCCTAGTGGTGTGTGTGTGTTTTTTTCTCAGAATTTAAAACTTTGGTAGTTTGTTTTATTTTTTGAGTTTTAAATAGGATAGGGTGTAATCGGAGTGTTTGACTGGGTGTGTGTGAATTTTTCTAAAATGTCTAAAGACTCAAAGGTCTCAGGCTTCAAGAAGTGTGACTCGTGCTGTCAGAAAATGTCTCTGACAGACGGTCACACTTCTTGTGTCTACTGCCTGGGACCTTTGCACCTGCAGGACTCCTGTGCTGTATGCCACGGCTTCAGCCCCAGGGTCCTGCAGGAAAGAAAAAACAAACTGATTTTGAGAGGTTTACTCAAGCCTGAGGGTTCCCTTACTGTCTCTTCGGGAAAGCCCTCCAAGGCTTCTAGGTCCTCGGCTCCAGCTACTGAGCCGAGACTTAAGGCTACTGAAACCTCCGTCTACATCGGCTCCGGCTGGAGCCGATGAGTCTCAGTCTACAGTTTCTGCTGGAGCCGAGGTATTGGAAATTCCTGTGTCGGTTCCGACCAGACCTTCGGAACCGACATCTAGAAAGAGGTCCAGGTCACCGTCCCTTGGCTCCGTTCATTCGGCTCCAGCATCTCCTCTGCTGTCTGAACGGAGCCATAGATCTCACTCCTCTAGGTCATCGAGGCTGTCGGACCATGACCTTCAGAGGGTAGTGAGTCGACTTCTTAAGTCCGAGGCACTGGCCCAAATGCTTCAGAGCCCGACTCATCAGTCGATGCCTGACCCTGCCCCTCATTATGTTCCTCCTCCGACTCCGTTGAGCTCGGAGCCGGGGCGTTTCGGAACCGAGACTGTGGTAGCGTCGGAGCCGATACAAATGTCTTCGGCTCCATCGCCGGCTCCGATTTCTTCCTTAGAAGAATCTCGGCGCCGGACTTCCATCGTCGGCTCCGAGGGGGTGAGTGGCATCGGACCCTTGTCCGACCCCGCTC
This sequence comes from Protopterus annectens, assembly GCF_019279795.1. Taxonomy (NCBI): domain Eukaryota; kingdom Metazoa; phylum Chordata; order Ceratodontiformes; family Protopteridae; genus Protopterus; species Protopterus annectens. The sequence goes on along the minus strand of NC_056735.1, from coordinate 497,971,031 downwards.
TCCCTCTCGGGGCTTCGGCGCTGGTGAGTTCGGCTCCGACATCGGCCTCGGAGCCATCACTGTCGGTGCCGAGGGAGGTTTTTAGCTTTTCGGAGCGGGGACCTCTGGCTCTGCCTGACAGGGGTGCGTTCGAGGTCATGCGGAGTGTGTTAGAACCTGGTTCTACTCCACAGTCGGCTCCGTCCGCCCCTCCCTCTTCGGTGCCTCAGGTCAAGTCGACTCACTCCCTCATCCCGGACCGCAGAGAGCCAGCTCCTCAGGAATCCCCTGTGGGGATCTTATCCTCTTCCGAGGCCTCTCCTGTTTTGGCAGAAGAGCCCCCTCGGAAGAGAAAGTGTAAGAGGAAACACATAGACTCACCTGAGTCCGTCACCTCTGACACAGATTTAGAGGATTCCGAGGGTTCCCCCCGTTCCCCTTCTGAAGATGTCTCATTTGCAGACATTCTAGAAATCCTTAATCAGAGGGGAAATTTGCCAGCCCTCAACCCTTCGGAGGATGAATCTGTGTACCTTGAGGCGTTTGGCTCTCGTCCTTCCACCTCCTGGGTGTCTCCCCCCTTTGACCCCCTCATGCAGGTGGTAGCAAAAAAGGCATGGACGGCTCCTGATTCAGTGGACCCCACTCCCAGGAGACCCTCAAAATTCATTACAGCACCAGCAGATAAACAGTTTCTGACAAAAGGAGTTTCTGTGGATGCTATGGTGGTTGCTGCTGCCATTAAGAAGGAACTAGCTGATCCTTCAGTGCCTGTCCATCCACCTAACAAGGAATCTAGGTCCATGGACAGGTACGGGAAGTGGATGTTCTCGTCAGCGACCTTTGCAATGCTCGCTGAACTACCTATGCCATTTTACTCGTCTTCAAAGGGACTTGATCAAAGAAGCGAGTGATATGTTGAAGGATCCTACAGCTGCGGGTTTTCAAGACAAGATGAACACTCAGCTGGCTACCCTGAACTCCATAGCTAACTCCTCCATGCGCCTCCTTTCATGCGGCTGATGGAGCGAGCAGGGCCGCAGGAACAGGAGTGGCCTTACGTAGGCATGCCTGGATGCGGTTATGCAACTTTGCGGACCCCTTTAAAAGCGTCGTTCACTAATTCCCGTTTGATGGATCATCTCTTTTTGGTCCTCAAGTGAAAGAAACCTTGACTAGGTGCGAGACTGATGGCAAGACTCTTTCTGCCGTCGGAGTCCGTTTTCTACTCCTTCTAGGCCTTACCCCAAGGGCCAGAAAAGTGGAAAAATGTGGTTCCAAACAATCTCAAGGGACTTCGCCTGATGCACAGAGTCGGTTCCCGCCAGAGGCAGAGGGGAACAACAATGGTAGACGCCGCCCTAGAGGTAGGGGGTCCAGAACCAGGGCAATCGAGAAACTTTCTCCGATAAGCCCTTTCAGCATCCCTGAGGTGTTGCCCGACTGTTCACCTTCCGTGGGAGGGCGGGGAAGATTGTCACTGTACCCAGAAGCCTGGCTATCCCTAACACGAGACAATTGGGTACAGTCCATCATTTCCGAAGGCTATTCCATTCCCTTTCTTTGCATTCCAAACCGATCAAAAAAATCCCTTCCAGATTTTCCACCCGCTCAAAGGGATCTTGCAGCTTTGGAAGTTTCAAAACTGCTTGCAAAAAGAGCAATTCAACCAGTTCCAGCAGACCAGCAAGGATCCGGAATCTACTCCAGGTTCTTTTTAGTTCCAAAAAAAACAGGGGACTGGAGACCAATTTTGGATCTCAGTATCTTGAACAAGTCAGTCAAGAAAACACGATTTCGGATGGTCACGCTACAGTCCATACTTCCCCTATTGGGAAGAAAAAACTGGATGTGCTCTATAGACCTTCAGGATGCGTACTATCATATAAAAATGAACAGACGCTCCAGAAGATTTCTCCGCTTCAGGCTGGGAACCAGTCATTTTCAATTCAGAGCCCTGCCCTTTGGACTCACCACTGCCCCCGGTGTTTACCAAATGTATGGCAGTGGTAGCTTCTCACCTGAGACGTCAAGGATTCCAGGTGTTTCCATATTTGGACGACTGGCTCCTTACAGCTCCCACCGAGCATCTTCTTCTCACAGCCAGGGACTACACCTTTCGCACTTGTCAAAACTTAGGCATTTCAATAAATTGCGAAAAGTCTGTTTTGTCGCCTTGTCGTGTTATTACCTTCATAGGCGCAATTCTAGACACAGTCAACATGTCTGCGAGGCTAACAGATCAGAGAATAACAGACATACAAAAACTGGTCTCGCTCATCTTCAGCAGCAACAGAGTCAAAGCCAGGTTAGTTCTGAAAGTATTGGGGATTATGGCGGCTGCCATACCTTTGCTTCCATTAGCCAGATTCCACATGAGAATCCTTCAATGGATGCTCTTCACACAATGGTCATACCAGCAACTTCCGATGTCCCACACCATTATGATCACGCAAACATGCAGGAATCATCTTCTGTGGTGGATGTCTTCCCCTCAGCTCTTATTGGGAAGACCCTTTGTTCCTCCCCCTCCGGTTGCTACACTGACAACGGACACCTCCCTGATCGGGTGGGGGGGGCATTATCAGGGCAGAACTGTCCAGGGCACATGGCAACCAGAAGAATGCCACTTGCACATAAATATTCTAGAGATGAGAGCAGTGCTTTTAGCGTTGCAAGCCCTTCAAGACTCTCTTCCCTTGGGAACGATAGCAATCCAGACGTACAATATGTCTGTAGTGTGGTATATCAACAAACAAGGCGGAAGCAGGTCCTACCCCCTGTGTCGAGAAGCACTCAGACTGTGGCAATGGGCGATTTCTTCTCAGCGGTTTCTGATAGCAACGCACATTCCCGGGAAGTCCAATCAAATCGCGGACAAGTTGAGCAGAGCTATCCTCATGCCTCACGAGTGGTCTCTGAAAGACTCTGTTGTGAGAGAAATTTTTCTCAAGTGGGGTCAGCCTTGCTGCGATCTTTTGCTACTCCCCAAAACAGCAAGTGCAGAGATTATTTCACCCTATTCCTTTACCAGGCCAGCCCAGCAGAGACGCTCTAGTCCAAGTTTGGCCCGGGGACTTCTGTATGCATTTCCTCCCTTCCCACTAATCTCTCAAGTGATACAGAAAGCTATCGCTCAGAAGGCCTCGTTGATCCTCATTGCTCCTTACTGGCCTCGACAGGTTTGGTTCCCCTTTGTGCATCATTTTCTGTTGGAGTGACCTTGGCATCTGGACCTAGTTCCAGATCTTTTGATCCATCAGTCGGGTCAGTTTCATCGCTCCCTACCCTCTCTGAACCTCACTGCTTGGTTCCTCCAATTCCAACCTTAGCCAGGCTTCCTCAAATATCTCACTCTGTTCGAGATATTTTGATAGCTTCCCATAAATCTTCCACTAGAAAGATTTATTTGAGTAAGTGGAAACGTTTCGCCTATTGGGCTCAAGGAAGGGACATAGATCCTTTCACTGCTTCCATCCAAATGGTCCTTGATTTCCTAGCTGAACTCTTTCATGCAGGTTCATCTCCTTCTACTCTTAAAGTTCAACTGGCAGCTATTTCTAACTTTCATGTGGGTATTTCAGAGTCTGCCATAATGTCCCACAAGCTTTGCAAAGCCTTTTTGAAAGGAGTTTTTCTACTCAGACCTCCTATAAGAAATCCTCCTCCTCCTTGGGACCTAAATTTAGTTCTTAGTTCTTTGATTCTTCCCCTATTCGAACCTGCAGCCTCCTGTTCTTTGAAATTGCTATCATGGAAGACTCTCTTTCTGGTAGCTATTACTTCAGCTAGAAGAGTTTCAGAACTTCATGCACTCAGCTGTCGACCTCCTTATCTGTTGTTCCATAAGGACAGGGTATCTTTACGAACCAACCCGTCCTTTTTGCCTAAGATAGCCTCGGCGTCTAACTTAAATCAAAGCATTGACCTCCCTGTGTTTTTTACAGAATATTCCAATAGGTCTGAACAAAAATTGCATTGGCTAGATGTTCATCGTCAGTTAAGGTACTATTTGGATAGAACCAAACAATTCAGAAAATCTGACCAGCTGTTTGTCTCCTATGCAGAAGGCAGAAAGGGACTTTCAGTTTCAAAGGTATCATTATCTAGATGGCTAACATCTATGATTTCCCTTGTTTATGAAATTAGGCAACAAAAGCTGCCTAACAAACCTAAAGCCCATTCCACCAGAGCTTTGGCTACTTCTATAGCCTTCCAAGACAGACTGCCTATTGACACCATTTGTGCAGCGGCTACTTGGGCTACTCCTCACACTTTCATTTCTCATTATAAGTTGGATTTAGCTTCTAGGCATAGAGCTAACTTTGGTTCCACTGTTCTCAAAAGTCTGTTCCGTTAGGCCACCCGGGACAAGGTGCTAGGGACGCGGTCCCATCCAGCAAGAATGAAGGCGAGATAGACAACTTAACATATAGAAGTTATGTTCTTACCATAACGTTCCATGTTAGTTGTCTTCTTCTCGCCTTCTTCTTGCGTCCCACCCTCCTTCCCCCTGGCCCAGACAGACCTAGAGGAGTGTTGATTGTGACCTCTCTTTCTACCACCTCTTACTTTAGGTATATGCTACTGTGCATATTGTTCTGGATCAGGATGTAGGTCACCCTTCTCTTCTCCCTGGTTTATAGAGGTGGACTTTGTTTATAGTTATTCTGTTACTAGTATAAGCTGGGCCTAGCTTACAAACGAGATCTGAGGTAACTCACGCCTAGCATTGTGGGATATAAGGGGAGCCTCGAGCCAGTGGAACCAACTCTCGAGCTTTTAGAGTGGCCGAGTCAGAGCCGAGGTCGGCTCCGAACCCATCCAGCAAGAAGAAGGCGAGAAGAAGACAACTAACATGGAACGTTATGGTAAGAACATAACTTCTATTTTTGAACACTTTTCCAGTAAGCAATGAAACAAAACATATGAACCAATAATAACAAAACTGCCCATTTCAGAATATTTCAACCATAAAAGATCATTTAATATCAGTCAATGTGCACAATCTCTGCAGAAGTACAAATCATCTGAATAATTCCACATTAAATAGATGTCCTTTTGTTCATATGCTACTGTATTCATAACATGGGGGAGTCTGCCTCTGGTTGACTCGTACGCCCAGCCATAATACAACAGATAAATGCTACTGCGAAGGTACGTGTGATGGTCCTCATCACTCAGCGTGTATCGGCCATAAACGGACATTGGGTATAAAGTGGATGTCAGCACGTACCTACCTCAGAACTGAAAGCCACCAGGAACCAGCAACTATGGAGTTGGGCATTCAGGAGTCAGGCAAGCATCAGGGGGGGAAGGCAGGGTAGAAGACCATACAGCAGCAAGTTCACATTTTGCATAATAGCTTACAATGTATCATTAACTCTAACTATACATATATTCTGTAGAAGAGAAGGACATCTAAAGTTATGGTAAGAGTTTATACAACTATACTATGTCCTTCTATTCATATGCTGCTGTGTCCATAATGTGAGGTAGAGTACAAAAGCTCATGGTATTAAGCATTGGGAGGGGGAACACAGGTATTCACACAAAGCCATGGAGATGGGGTCAGTCTTACTGTGATCTCTTCACCTTGACAACAAATGTAGCAGGTTTCCCTTGGGGGAGTCACCGAGAGAGGCTGTAGTCCACGTTTGGCCCTCCGGTCTCCTGTAATGCTTACCCCCACCTATGATCCCTAAATTTCTTCATAAAGCACTATGGTTGAAGAGCAAAGTTTAATTTTTCCATAAAGTTGGTTACTTTACATACTAATCCAGCTTTCCTACCAAAGATTGTTTCTGAAATGAACATCAGTCACGTCTTAAATTTACCAGTCTTCTTTTCAAAATTTTCCAATAAAGGGAAATATGAGCTTCACCTTTTGGATGTGCATAGCTTTGTTTCTGTCTCCATAGATCAAAGGACTTCCAGAAAATTAACCAACTCTTTGTTTCCTTTGTCTGTCACAAATTGGGAAAGCCTGTTTCTAAAGGCACCCTAGCTAAATGGATTTCAGATTGTATTTCTTATGTGTATTCATTGAAAGGTTTACCTTTGACAATACACTGAAAAGTTCATTCTACTAGAGCTATGGCCATATCTGCTGCTTTCTAGGCAAGATTGATGATATTTGTGCTGCAGCCACTTGGTTCAATGCTTATACCTTTATTGCTCATTACAAGTTGGGTATCATCTCCCGAAATAGGGTTGCCTTTGGTTCTGCAGTACTCTTGAAAGGTTATCGTAGCTGGGGACTCTGTCCCATCTATTGAGGAATGAATGAAAATGACATCAACTATAAAAGTTAATGTACTCATCATAACAATGCATCTGTGCTGTCCATTTTCTTTCTTCCTCAACTCTCCTCCCTCCAACTCCCTCACCTTCTCTTTGAGAGTGACCTAATAAAGTTTGTGTTTTGGAACCACTGATGTTAAGTTGTCTATCTCGCCTTCATTCTTGCTGGTTGGGTTCGGAGCCAATCCTCGGCTCCGACTCTGCCATCTTCTAAAGCTCGAGAGCTGTTTACTGGCTCGAGGCCTCCCCATATCCCATGATGCCTGGCGCTAGATCCCCAGATCTCGTTTGCCGCTTCTGCTTTGAGGTTGTCTTACTGGCTCAGGTCGTATATTTTTCATTGTTTATCTGTTTTGTGGTAAAAAAAAAACTAGTAGGATGTTAGTGTAATTTGTAATTTATACTATACTATCTTTCTAGGAGTATATCTTCATTTTCCTATATTTTTTCTCTCTTCTGAAATAGCCGTTTAAGTTAGAGGCTAGCCCTTTTTTTCCCTTTAAAAAAAAAAAAAAAAAAAAGTTAGTCAGTTTTACCTAGTTTAGTTTATTTGTTATTGATAGAATATTGTGTTTATTCTTGTCTGTTTTTTGGGTGTAGTAACTGTGTGTGTGTGTGTGTGTGTGTGTGTGTGTGTGTGTGTGTGTGTGTGTGTGTGTGTGTGTGTGTGTGTGATAGTTATTATATCCTGAAATTGTTATTGTTGTGTATTGTTTTTGGTGTTCCTTCCTTTAGGTATGTCCAAGGATACCAAGGTGTCCGGATTCAAGAAGTGTGACTCATGCTGTCAGAAGATGTCTCTGACAGATGGTCACATTTCTTGTGTCTATTATCTGGGAGCAGTGCACCTGCAGGACTCTTGTTCGGTTTGCCATGCTTTCAGCTCAAGAGTCCTGCAGGAGCGTAGGAATAAGTTAATCCTCCGGGGTTTACTTAAGCCCGAGGAGTCACCAGCTAAGGCTCAGCCCGTGAAGTCCTCCAAGCCACCTAAATCTTTGACTCCTAGTTCGGAGCCATTGTTGGGTGAAGCTGCTCCTTCTGCCTCGGTTCCGGCTGGAACCGATGTGCCTGCCTCTGTTGGTTCCGATACTCACTTCGGAGCCGTCAGGGAGTCGAAAGAGATCTAGGTCTTCCTCCCTGGAGTCGATATGCTCGGCTCTGAGGTCTCCTCTGCTCCAATCGGAGTGCAGTCATCGGTCCTCCCATTCTTCTTGGTCATCAAGACTTTCAGAACACGATGTGGAGAGAGTGGTCAGCAGGCTTTTGAAATCTCAGGCCCTGGCAAAAATGTTGTCCAGCCCCCCTCATCAGGGGTCGGCTCCGTCCTTGTCCACAGTTATTCCTCCTCTGACTCCTCCCTTGAGTTCGGAGCCGGAGTTGGTTGGGGTTCGAGTCATGGAACCGTTGGCACCGATAACTTCCCCTTCGGTTCCGTTGTCGGCTCTGATCACTTCCTTGGTACAGTCCTTGGAGGGATCTGGGTGCCGAGACTCCCTCGTCGGCTCCGAGGGGGCGAGTGGCATCGGACCCTTTGTCCGACCCCCGTTCTCCCCCTCGGAGCTTCGGCGCAGGTGAGCTCAGCTCCTACATCAGCTTTGGAGCCGTCCCCCTCGGTGCGGAGAGGGATTCCGATCTCTTCAGAACCGGAGCCTTCTCAGCATCCGAGGAGGGATGCCTTTGAGGTCATGAGGAGTGTGCTGGCCCCTGAGTCAGCCCCACGATCATCCCCTTCAGCTCCTCCCCCCGTGGTGCCTGCGCCTGCCTCTGCCCCTCCTCCAGACTGCAAGCGTGGGGAACCAACACTACAGGGCACCCCTTTGTGTGTATCTTCCAAGGCCTCCCCTGATCATTCAGAGGAGCCACCTCACAAGAGGAAATGCAAGAGGAAGCATGTTGACTCCCCTGAGTCTGTCGCATGAGATACCAACTTAGAGGATTCGGAAGGGTCCCCGAGATCCCCCTCTGAAGATGTCTCATTCTCAGACATCCTTGAGATGCTTAGGCAGAGGGGGAACTGGACTACCCTTAGCCCTTCCGAGGATGAGTTGGTATTCCTGGATGCGTTTGGATCCTGACCTTCCACCTCCTGGGTGTTTCCGCCTTTTGACCCGCTGATGTCTGTGGTGGCTCGGAAGGCGTGGTCAGCTCCAGACACAGTGGAACCGACCCCCAGAAGACCTGCAAAATTCATAACTGCACCGCAGGATAAACAGTTTTTGACCAAGGATGATGTTCATCGTGCATACAGCTGCAGTCATAACAGATGGGTTCTCCTGCCGTCAGGCGGGTCCTCGGTCGGCCGAATTCCAAAGTCTAGGTCCGGCGTCGGTTGTCGTCGCTTCTTCCCTGACTTCAGTGCGACAGGGGTATAAAGGAACCAGCCGATGCCATTTTCTTCCGTCTTTCTTGCCGCGCGGTGCCCGAAGCAGAAGCAGTTTGCAAGTGCCGGTCGGCCAGCTCCTGAGATTACCAAAATTTGGAAACCGAAGTCTTCTTAAAAGCTAAGTACCCCATTGGGGAAACTTTTCTTGCCTCAGACCGATGTCAGACAAAGTTAATAATTGTATTTCTTGTGGGAAGAAAATACCGCATAAGGATTTCCATTCCCTCTGTATACCTTGTTTAGGCCCAGACCACGACGTCTCGGTCTGTCGCTTTTGTGCTACATTCAACAAACGCGCTATTAAGCGTCGGGCGGAGTTCGCCCAGCATTATTTTGGGAAAGCATTTAACTAAACTATGTCATCGGTTACTCCGACTCCAGTTTTGTCTAAAAAACGCAAAGACAAGGACCGACACACGAGGTCCGCAGCCTCTACCGACACCACACCAAAGCTGACTACACGTGGTCCAGTTCTCAGCGAGGCACCTACGCAGCCCCTGACTACCGACAACACTTCTTTGATGGTGTCTCCTGTGCCCGAGGTCGCAGGCTCCTCGACCCACACCCCGACTACAGATACCGAAGCCACTCTTGGCATTGTATCTCAGAATGTGGACAGGTCCACCTCCACTCAAGTTGTCTTCAGACCTTCCTCTTCTTTCTCCATCAAGGCTTTCACAAAGTCTAAAGCAACCATGCACTCTAAGAGACCAGCTACACAGGGCCCATCTCCAGGCCCCATTCCTAAGAAACAGATGCTTAAAATGTCTGCGGATTTAATTACTCTTATCAGAGGTTCTCAGTCCCCACCGGACAAAAGGCCCAGAGTGGAGGAAGATTCCCCCTCCTCTGATCAGGGCTCCATTATTTCAGAGCATTCTGATGATCAGGAACATTCTTACTCCCCTTTTGAAGACTCTGATGTGGAGGAGTCCATCCCTTCTGTTCCCCCCCCCCCCTAGGATTACTCATTTGGGGAAACTTTGCATACCTTAAGGGAACATTTCCACTGGGAAGGCCAAGATTATTCAGATTCCAAGAAAAGGCTCAGGGAATTTCTCTTGCTACCCCAGCACAGGCCTCTGGCTATACCTCCTGTCTTGGACATCCTAGATGATGTTTACTCGGAGGCTTGCCTTAACCCGGACTCTCTACCTCCAGCTCCAGTTAAGCCTGACAGGTACTACAGGGTTCCTGACTCACACCAATTTCTATACAAAAGCCATGCTGCTGACCCAGAAACCATCTCACAGGGCCCCAAGGGAGTTAAGGCCTCCATTGCTAAAAATCCATTACCTTCGAAGAGAGACTCCAGATCCTTAGAAAAGGTGGGGAAAAATGGTATATACCTTGGCTACCTTATCCATGAGGGCCTTAAACTGTCAGTTTCATATGCTAAATTACCAACAGTTTTTGTTATCACAATTGAAAAGTAAAATGTCACAACCTGAACAACCAGACTTGAAGGAGTTGCAGGATTTGATGCATAGTGCAGAACAAGTGGGTAAGTTTACCTTACAATGTGGTTTTGATGCTCTAGAGGCCTCATGTAGAGCTGCTGTTACAGGATCAGTCATACGTAGGCATGCCTGGCTCAAGGAACAAGCCTTGCCTGATCATGTCAAAACTAAATTACTAGACGCCCCTCTTCAAAAGGATGTACTATTTGGTGCTAATGCTGAGGAGGTGTTAAGGAAAATGGAGGAAAAGGCTAAATCAATGCAAACTGTGAAAGAATTTCTACAGGTACAACCCCCACGTTTTAGTAGAAATTGGCCTTCCAAAACTGGTCCTTTCCTGCCACGGACAGACCCCAAAGAGGCAGATACAGGTGCCCGAGGGGCAGAGGACAATCCCAAGGATCGTTTAGAGACAGACAATGGCAAGCTCCTACACAAAGAGGTGGTGAGGATAACTCGCAATCTTTCAGAAAGCAAACCCAATGACTTTCCCCTTTGCATGCCAACCAAGTCTCAAATGGCAGCCCCCTTAGGGGGAAAGCTGGCATTATTTTCAAAAAAATTGGCATATTGTCACAAAGGACAAATGGATCCTGGACATTATAAACAGAGGCTACAAATTCCATTTTCACACCCTTCCAAAAATGAGAGGCATGCCAAACCTGCCAAACAATCAAAGGGCAGAGGCACAAAGGCAAATTACAGATCTCATAAACATGAAAGCTATTCAAAAGGTACCTACGCACGAACAAGGTCAAGGTTTTTATTCCAGGCTATTTCTGGTGCCAAGGAAGGGAAAATATTGGAGACCTATTTTGGACCTATCCATCCTAAACACATTTCTACTCGTACCAAAATTCAAGATGCTCACTCTACAGCAACTTCTTCCCATGCTGTGCAAGGAGTCTTGGCTGGTAACATTGGACCTCAAGGAGGCATACCTGCATGTCCCAATCAGACAAAATTGCAGAAGGGTACCTCAGGTTTCTTGCAGGTTCAACCCATTATCAATTCTCTGCATTGCCCTTTGGCTTATCTACTGCGCCCAGAGTATTCACGAAATGCCTGGCATCAGTAATTGCCTACTGCAGACTTCAAGGGATACAAATATACCCCTATTTGGACGACTGCCTGATCCAAGCGGACAGCAAGCACATTCTTCTGAAACATCTGGCTTATGTAATAATGTTGTTGAATTCTCTGGGATACACAGTCAACAAAAAGAAATCAAGGATAATACCCTCTCCGAAGATAATTTTCCTGCGTGCCAATTTGGACACAAACACCCAGATGGCCTACCTCACGCCAGAGAAGCAGGGGCAACTAATTCAATACTTCAGAACACTAGCAAATTGCACCAGGCTGACTGCAAGGAAAATCCTGCAGGCTCTGGGATTCATGGCATCTTGCATCTTACTAATCCCATGTGCAAAGCTGCATATGAGGAAACTACAATGGTACCTGAAAAACATATGGTCTCAACACAGCCACAGTTTGAAAACAATAATACCACTAATTCCATGTCTGCAAAAGGAATTTCTGTGGTGGGCTCAAGCATGTCAAACAAACACAGGTCTTCCATTCAGCAAGCCTCAAGCAAATCAAGTCATCACAACAGACGCCTCGGACTACGCCTGGGGATCGCACATGACAGATCGGTGCATTCAGGGCAAATGGTCCCAAAAAGAAAAGCACCTTCACATCAATCAAAAAGAAATGCTAGCAGTAATAAATGCTATTATAGCTTTCAAGGACCTTCTACAACCAGGTCAACTATTGATCAGAACGGACAACACCACAGTTATGTGGTACATAAACAAACAGGGAGGAACACATTCTTACCCCCTATGCAGACTGGCCATGTCACTTTGGAACATGGCCATGGACTTACAAATGGAACTACAAGCACAGTACTTGCCAGGCAAGGAAAACACACTGGCAGACAACCTAAGCAGGAATATGACAGATCCACACGAATGGAAATTGCATCCAGAAGTTTTTACAGAAATAATCCAAGAATGGGGAAGGCCAGACATAGATCTCTTTGCCTCCCACAAAAATCATCAATTGACAAAATTCTGCTCAAGGATCTTCCATCCAAAGGCCTGGAGAGTGGACGCTCTCTTTCAGTTGGACATCAATGACAGTTTATGCCTTCCCACCTCTTCCTCTGCTGCCCAAAGTTCTATTGAAAACCAGAGCAGACAGACCAAAGATGATTCTCATTGCTCCGGACTGGCCAAGGCAACACTGGTACCCACTCCTGAGGAGCCTGACGCATTCGCCACCATGGACCCTGCCTCTAATGCCTCTTCTTCTGACTCAGCACAGCTTCCAAACTCTTCACAGCCAGGTAAAAACACTCAATCTAGCCGCATGGAAGATTCCTTAGCATCACAACAGGCCCTACTCTCCAAGGAGGTGCAGGATGTCATTTTGGAGGCCAGAAGGCCATCAACTAGAAAAGCTCACTCCGCAAAATGGAAACGTTTTTGTGTCTGGAATGAGAAAAAGGGCCAGGATCCTGGAAAACTGAATTTACCTCAAATACTACAATATTTGGCTGAACTGCTAAGCAGTGGACTTTCTTTCTCCTCCATCAAAATCCATGCCTCAGCCATTTCTGCAGAATACAACACTGATCCACCTTTATTCTCTCACCCTCTCTTAAGACAGTTCCTCAGAGGGGCTAAGAATTTAAGACCTCCAAGGAAACAACCAATACCTGCTTGGGATCTTAATTTCATTCTGGAAAAACTGACCATGCCTTCCTTCGAGCCAGCTGCCTCATCAGATTTGCAATATTTGTCCTGGAAAACAGCTTTCCTTCTGGCTATCACCTCAGCTCGTAGAGTTTCAGAACTACAGGCTCTCTTGGCTGTCCAGCCTTTTATCATCTTCCATCAGGACAGAGTTTCCTTACGAACCAACCCGTCCTTTATGCCTAAAGTGGTATCCAGGGTAGCTTTAAATCAGGCCATACATTTACCTACTTTTTATCCTAATCCTCAAAACAAAGAGGAGAGATTACTACATTCCTTGGACATCCACAGACAACTGCAGTGTTATTTGGACAGAACAAAGCCTTTCAGAAAATCAGAACAGCTCTTTGTGGCCTATGCAGTAGGAGCTCAAGGAAAGCCAATTTCCAAACAGACAATCTCAAAATGGATAGCCCACTGCATACGCTTTTGCTATTCCTTTCATGGCAAAACTGTACCTACAGGCATTAGAACTCATTCCACCAGGGCCACAGCCACCTCTGCAGCCTTCCTCAGAGGACTTCCTACCAAGAATATTTTGGAAGCAGCCACTTGGAGTTCTGTGCATACCTTCTCCAAGCACTACAACCTACCATTATACTCCAAATCTAGAGCAGGCTTTGCCACTGCAGTCTTGCAGGGCATTTTGGCTCCTCCTAGTTCCACCTAGTGCCTACCACGCCTTTCTTAGCTTTGGGATTCTACCCATCTGTTATGACTGCAGCTGTATGCACGATGAACATAGTACAGTTTTCTACCTACCATAAATGTAGATGTTCGAGTGCTAATACAGCTGCAGTCCAGGTTTCCCTCCCTCCTTCCCCTCTTGGGACAGGCCTATAGGCTAACACATCCTCATACAACCTGATTGGGGTATTCATTTATGTTGTATTTGCTTGCAACTACTGTATTTTGATTATATTACACTGCATTATTACACAAATTTATGTATTGCCTTCCTTCTGGGGGCACCTGACATCTGGGGCAAGAAAAACTGGAGAAAATGGCGTCGGCTGGTTCCTTTATACCCCTGTCACACTGATGTCAGGGAAGAAGCGACGACAACCGACGCCGGACCTAGACTTTGGAATTCGGCCGACCGAGGACCCGCCTGACGGTAGGAGAACCCATCTGTTATGACTGCAGCTGTATTAGCACTAGAACATCTACATTTATGGTAGGTACAAAACTGTACTTTCCCGTTGATGCCATGGTGGTAGCGGCAGCCACAAAGAAGGAGTTGGCTGAAACGTCTTCATCTGTCCATCCCCCTAACAAGGAGTCCAGGATGATGGACAGATATGGGAAGCGGATGTTCTCTTCAGCGTCTTTTTCCATGAAGTCTCTGAATTATTTGTGCCACTTTATCCATCTTCAAAGGGATCTCCTTAAAGAGCTTGGAGATACCCTCCAAGATCCATCAGCTGAGGGGGCCTGGGCTAAGGCAGCCTCCCAGCTGGCGACTCTCAGTTCAGTGGTAAGCTCCTCCCTGAGGCTCATTTCTTATGCAGCCGATGGTGCGAGTAGAGCCGCAGGCACAGGCGTTGCCCTAAGGAGGCATGCTTGGATGCGGCTTTGTAACTTTGTGGAACCTTTCAGAGCATCTTTCACCAACACCCCCTTTGATGGTTCCTCTCTTTTTGGATCACAGGTGAAGGACACCCTTACCAGGTGTGAGCAGGAAGGCAAGAATCTCTCTGCAGTGGGAGTCCATTTTTTCACTCCTTCCAGACCATATCCCAAGGGTCAGAAGAGTGGAAAGATGTGGTTCCAGAAATCCCAAGGAGCCTTGCCGAACACACGTGGTGAGTTCCCATCCAGGGGCAGAGGAGGGAACAATAACAGATGCCGCCCTCGTGGCAGAGGGGGTCCGCAAAACCAGGGCAGCAGAGAATCATTCTCTGACCAGCCCTTCCAGCATCCCTGAAGGGTTGCCCGGCTGCCCACCTCTGGAGTCAGTCAGAAGAAGATTATCGCTGTACCCAAGAGCCTGGCAAGACATAACACAAGACAAATGGGTACAGTCTGTTATATCCGGAGGCTACAGAATCCCCTTTGTTCGCACTCCCTTATTGTTAAGCAAGTCCCTTCCAGATGTTCCACCCAATCTAAGGGATCAAGCAGTTCAAGAAGTTTCAAAACTGCTAAGAAAAAGGGCCATCCAGCAGACCAGCAAGGATCCAGAATTTACTCAAGGTTCTTTTTGGTACCAAAAAAGACATGGGACTGGAGACCCATTCTGGATCTCAGCAGACTAAACAGGTCTGAACAAAGAACAAAGTTTCGGATGGTCATGCTACAGTCCATTTTACGCTTTCTGGGTCAGGACAATTGGATGTGCTCCATAGATCTTCAGGATGCGTACTACCATAGCGTACTACCATATCAAAATGGACAGACGCTCCAGAAGATTCCTTCGCTTCCGGCTGGGAGCCAGCCATTATCAGTTCAGAGCTCTGCCCTTTGGTCTCACCACAGCCCCCAGGGTGTTCACCAAATGTATGGCAGTAGTTACCGCTCACCTGAGACGGCAAGGATTCCAGGTGTTTCCATATCTAGATGACTGGCTCCTCACTGCTACCACCAGGCATCACCTTCTGTGAGCCAGAGACTACACTATCCAGACTTGCTCCAGACTAGGTATCACAATAAATTTCGAAAAATCTGTATTGTCGCCTTGTCAGTCTATCACCTTTATAGGCGCAAATTTAAATACAAAAGACATGTCAGCCAGCCTTCCACCAGACAAGGTGTTAGTCATTCGCTGACATGTGCAGGTCTTATTGGGATGCAAGAGAATTCAAGCCAGGTTCATCCTCCAAACTCTGGGTCATATGGCAGCAGCGATCATGCTCATTCCTCTAGCTCGTTTTCACATGAGGATTCTACAGTGGCTTCTTTTCACCCAATGGTCCTTTCAGCAGCTTTCCATGTCTCACATGATCATGATCACAGAAGCATGCAAAAAGCACCTTGCATGGTGGATGGTCTCCACATCAGTGCCTCAGGGCAGACCATTTGTACTCACCCCCCCTCCAGTTGCTACGGTGATCACGGATGCCTCCCTGATTGGGTGGGGGGGGCATTATCAGGGCAGAACAGTCCAAGGCACCTGGCAACCTCAAGAGTACCATCTGCGCATAAATGTCTTGGAGATGAGGGCCGTGCTTTTAGCGTTGCAAGCTCTTCAGGACTTCCTTCCTACCTGGACCATTGCAATTCAGACGGACAATATGTCAGTAGTGTGGTACATCAACAAGCAGGGCAGAACCAGGTCCTACCCCCTATGTCGAGAAGCAGTCAGACTCTGGCAGTGGGCGATCTCTTCCCAACGGTTTCTGACCGCAACGCACATCCCTGGGAGATCCAACGTCATAGCAGACAGGCTGAGCAGAGCAATTCTCATGCCTCACGAGTGGTGTCTTAATCAGTTAGTGGCGGACCAAATCTTCCGCAAATGGGGCCAACCTTGCTGCGACCTTTTTGCCACCCCCTTCAACAGCAAGTGTAGCAATTTTTTCTCTCTCCTTCGACTTCTGGGACATTCTCCCAGAGATGCTCTAGTCCACGATTGGCTTCAGGGACTTCTGTATGCATTCCCTCCCTTTCCTTAATCCCAAAGCTAATACAGAAAGCTACCGTAGTGGGCTGCAAAATTATCCTCATTGCTCCTTACTGGCCTCAACAAATATGGCTCCCATTCCTGCATCATCATCTTCTCGAGCAGCCTTGGACTCTGGACCCATTTCCAGACCTTCTGTTCCACCAGTCGGGCGGGCTGCACCATTCCCTGCAATCTCTCCAGCTCACTGCTTGGTTGCTTCACTTCCAACCTTAGCCAGGCTCCCTGACATCTCCCACTCTGTGCGCGAAATCATTTTATCGTCCCACAAGTCTACGACTAGAAAAACTTACCCTAGTAAGTGGAAACGCTTTTCTTCCTGGGCAGAGGCTAAGAGTATAGACCCCTTTTCAGCCCCTGTACACCACATATTGGAATTTCTTGCGGAACTCTTTCATGCTGGGTCCGCTTCCCCTACAATTAGAGTTCAGTTAGCTGCAATTTCAAATTTTCACATTGGCCTGCCGGAAAGTAATATCATGTCTCATAAGCTATGTAAAGCCTTTCTCAAAGGGACCACTCTGCTCAGGCCCCCCAGTGAGAGATCCTCCACCTCCGTGGGATCTGAATTTGATTCTAGCTTCTCTAATTTTGTCCCCCTTCGAACCTGTAGCTTCTTGTTCTTTGAAGTTTTTATCTTGGAAAACCCTCTTTCTGGTAGCATTACTTCAGCCAGAAGAGTTTCGGAAATTCAGGCTCTTTGTATCCGTCCTCTGTACCTAGTGTTCCACAATGACAGGATTGCTCTCAGGACTAATGCTTCCTTCCTTCCTAAGGTCTCTTCTGAGAATAACTTGAATCAATCCATTGACCTTCCTGTGTTTTTTCCCAACCACTCCAACAGGGCGGAATATAAGTTGCATCAGTTAGATGTTCACAGGCAGCTACGCTTTTATTTGCATAGGACTAAGGACATCAGAAAATCGGACCAGCTTTTCCTTTCTTATGCTGAGGATAAACAAGGTCTACCAGTCTCAAAAGTAACCTTATCCAGGTGGCTGACTTCTACCATCACATTTATCTATCAACTGAGGAATAAGGTATTGCCTGTTAAACCAAAATGTCACTCTACCAGAGCTTTAGCCACTTCTGTGGCTTTTCAGGCTAGGTTGCCCATGGAATCTCTTTGTGCTGCGGCTATGTGGGCCAACCCACATACTTTCATTTCACATTATAAGTTGGACATGGTTTCCAGGAGCAGAGCTGATTTTGGTTCCACTGTTCTAAAGAGTTTGTTCCAATGAGCCACCCAGGATTTTAGGTGCTAGGGACGCTGTCCCAACCAGCAAGAATGAAGGCGAGATAGACAACTTAACATAAAGAAGTTATGTACCTACCACAACGTTCCATGTTAGTTGTCTTCTCTCGCCTTCTTTCTTGCATCCCACCTTCCATCCCCCTATCCTAGTAGACCGAGAAGAGTTCCTGATGGTTTTTCACTGGCTGAGTCTTCTCTGGCTATTCCTCTCTGCTTAGTAGTCTCTATGGTAGGGTTTATGCATAATAGGATAGGATTCCTTCCTTTTTATGTCTGCAGTTAGATTTACCAAACGAGATCTGGGGATCTAGCTCCAGGCATCATGGGATATGGGGAGGCCTTGTGCCAGTAAACAGCTCTCGAGCTTTAGAAGATGGCCGAGTCAGAGCCGAGGATCGGCTCCGAACCCAACCAGCAAGAAAGAAGGCGAGAGAAGACAACTAACATGGAACATTATGGTAGGTACATAACTTCTTTTTCCTGTTTGAGCCCCTATTCTGTTCTTTCTCCTGTTATACCCTTTTGGTTTGAGTAGATTATAGTGACAACAAACTAGATCTGAGCTAAAGTAGCAGCAAGGGGCATTGTGAGTAAGGGAGGAGCTTGAGAGTCCAATCCAGAATCTGGAAGAAAAGCAGCTGAATTGGATTCAAAGTCGGATCTGATACCCATCCATTGAGGAAGAATGAAAATGGACATCACAGATGCATAGTTATGGTAAGTACATAACTTTTATTTATAGGTGCTCATACTTTCTTATCAAGGTACACAGGCTTAATACATGCTGTCCATTTTATGATACATCTTTTATAGGCTTATTCTACTTTTTTTTTCAAGTGTTGTCACTTATTTGTAATCTGATAACGTTTAATGAACTGTGACAGTTTTGTTGCTGTTCTTATCCATTTTGTGATTTTGCTTAAAGATTTGATTTTGTGGTTCAGGCCGCATCCATGAGTTTTCAATCTTCAAGTGCAACAGTCATAGTGTATATCACACTGATTTACTCAGATGTGAAAATGTGGACTTTCCAAATCAGTCAGGAACTTGGGTGCAATCGCTGCTTGATGTGAAGTCTGTGTAATATCTCAAACCTGGGGGGCTGACAAATTGGGCACCACAGTTGATTAGGTCAACCCTGGTTGGAGGAATAGGCTGAGACAAAGCCAACATTTGGCTGGAGGTAATGTTGGCATGGGGCTGGGGGTTGGGGCAAGGGGAGCACCAAATAGATGCGTCACCTGTGACATCAAATTGCAGTGCTACAGCTCTGAGATGGTGGTATAAGTAACCTGTCTCTGTTTCATCTGTATGTGTTTTGTTGGTATGTTCTATCTAGTTATCATCTTATCCCCTCTTTGATTCAACACCCTGAATGGCAATATAGCTATCCACAAAGCCTATGACTGCTTTTTGTAGTCCTTAATTTTCTTCTGACTTTTCGGTTTCATTTTTTCATTTGCTCCTTCTTTCCACCCTACTTTTTTTTCTTTGTCTGATGAGGCAAAACTGATCTGAAAAGAAACTGATCATTTTATTTTATTATACATTGGATTACTGTAGTGGTACACAACTGATCACAACTGACCATTTGCAAGTACTGCCCAGGTGATTTTCAGATAATGTTTTGCAATGATGTTATCACATTGTCTATGTGCCTGCTTCTTCTTTGAGGAGTTTTAAACATTTAAAGCTCTGTAAATAGAGAACAGATTAAACGAATTACAAACATGCAGAAGAAAATTTTATTTGTGACAGATATATAGTTATATTAAAATTTCCCTGTAAGACTAAGAAAAGAAGCATGTACTGTTATGATACAAGTGAATTGTAGAAAATGTGCTGTTATTTTATTAAAACGAACCTAAACCATATTCTGGAAAATGTTATTTATGTATTTATTTATTTTTCCTTCAACAGAAAATGGTAAACTCTATGTGTTTGGGAGCAATAACTGGGGTCAGCTTGGACTAGGAACAAAGAACACTGTGAATAAACCCACCTGTGTAAAAGGTTAGTGTATAATTTCCATTTTTTTGCTTCCCTTTCTTACATGTATTAAGAAATTATGTTTTTGATATATTGTTTCTTCTCTGTATAGTGGCTTATATTTATGCATCAGGAAATGCTCACATTAAGTCAAGAGTTTGAAAGTTGCACTTTTTGGACATTTTTGATAAGGTAATACTGCATGGCCACTATAAGTAGTATTACAGTTTGTAACACAGTGACAGGACATATTTGAAAGTTATTAGGCTGGCCTGGTTTTTATGCCGCGGTGGTACGGGGGTAGCGTTGTTACCTCACAGCAAGAGGTTCTCCTGTTCGATTCTCTGCTTGGCTTGGGAGTGCCTTCTGTGTGGAGTCTGCATGTCCTCCCCACGGTTGGGTAGCGTTTGAAAGATATGTGTGCGTAAATGGGCTTGCCTTCGTTGAAGGTTGGGCATCAAGCTGGCACCTCGGCATTTCGTAAAAACCTACTGCCAATCATTAGTGGACCGGAGTTCCGCTGTGGCGACCCCTTACCGGGAAAAGCCAAAAGACAAACAAACATTAGGCTGGCCTGGTTTTGAAAAGGGTTACAATTAAGCATCCTGGGTACTGCTGTCCTTTGTATAGTAGTTGCATTAGTTAGGCCCTTTGCTTCTGGCAGGAATTTGATATGCTGAGATCACATAACTATATAGTGCTTGACCATCATAGTCACTTAGTGACAATTTCTTCACTGTGCCATGGGGATTAATCATCATCACTACAGCATGGCAATTGTCCTCCATAGTTTTGTTTTCACACCTGAATGTTACTGCATGTTTATGAAATAAGTATCTTATTACTTGTAGAGTTCAGGTGCTCATTGGGCTTATGTGATGACAGCGCACCCTCTAATGGAGTTTAGATAATTACTTCTAATGAAGTTTTGAATATATTGGGCTTGGTGATTAAAGATCGGGTATAGTGTGCAGATATTTTTCAGATGGAAGCTGCTGTACTAGTCCTGTCAAATGAGAAAGTCCAGTGGCCCTATCCATTGTATTTAATAGTACCATCTTTGTATAATCTGCTAATTTTATTGTACTGTTCTTTACTTTTGTTTACTGGGTTAATGCTCTGATCAAAACTATTTTCAGACGCAGTCCAGGTGAATAAATCACAGTAAAAGTATAAACTACAAAACCAAAGTTGAAGTATAGTGGATTGTAGTATAACATAAGCCTTTAATGACTGTGTATTCAGTAACAAAATGAATAAAGTAAAAAAGCAATTTTAAAACTGTACACAAAAGATAACATTTGATTGATATTTGCAATATGTGCATTTTATGGAGAAATCAGAGATTGGAGTAGGAGTGAGATAGAGAAAGAGCAGAAGTAGTGATAATCACTACTACAGTAACCTAAGCTATATGGGTTATGTCCTGCCAGGGACATAAAGAGCTGTCCAGCTTCCAAAGCTTGAGGGCACCATTCACACACCCAAACTGATGTTCATCGTGTTACCCTGCTGCAGTCATCACACTTGGGTTATCCTGCCGTCAGGCGGTCCCGCAGTCGGCCTGAGTTCCAAAGTCTTGGTCCGGCGTCGGTTGCTGTCACTTCTTCCCTGACGTCAGTGCACCAGGGGTATATAAGAGGCATCCGACTCCATTTTCTTCAGTCTTTCTTGCCGCGCAGTGCCCGAAGCATAAGCAGTTCGCAAGTGCTGGTCAGCCAACACCTGAGATTTTCGATTCAAATTTCAGTCCGAAGTCTTCAATAAAGCTAAGTACCCCATTGGGGAACCTTTTCTTGCCTCAGTCCGATGTCAGAAAAAGTTAACAATTGCATTTCTTGTGGGAAGCAAATACCTCATAAGGACTTCCATTCTTATTGTATTCCTTGCCTAGGCCCAGACCACGACGTCACAGGTTGTCGGTTTTGTGCTAGGTTTCATAAACGAACTATCAAACGCTGTTTTGACTTCGCACAACATTACTTTGGTAGGAAATTTAATTATATCATGCCGTCGGAGCAGCCGACGACTGACATGCATAAAAAATGCAAGGATAAGGACAGGCAGCCTAGGAACAAGCCAGACTCCGAGGCCTCTGCTGGGCCTGTCGCCGGTTCTCCGGTTTTCAGTGAGTTGCCTACGCAGCCCCTGACGACCGCAGAATTGGAACCCCAGACAACTGCGGATTCTCAAGCGGAGTGTACTAGGCCGATGCAGCCATCTTCATTAGGCCCTTCCGACACCGGAGCAGAAGGAGACCCCGGTGCAGTGGAAACACCTTCGGTTGCAGAAGGTGTCTTCAGACCGACTACACTCACCATTAAATCTTATGCTAAGCTTAAAAGTCCTTTAAAACCAAAAAAAAGACTGTACATCAGTCTACAGTTCACAGCCCCATGCCTAAGAAACAGATGCTTAAGATGGCTGAAGATTTGATTACACTAATCAGGGGTTCCCATCCCCCTCCATATAAAAGACCAAGACAAGAGGAGGATTATGCTTCCTCTGACCAGGTTTCAATTTTCTCAGATTCTTCTGAGGAACAGGATTACACTTTTCCCCCTTATGAAGACTCTGATGCTGAAGACTCTATTCCCTCAGCATCTCCCCCTGAAGACTACTCCTTTGGGGAAACTTTACATACCATGAGGGAACATTTCCACTGGGAAGGCCAGGACTACTCTGATTCTAAGAAAAGGCTCCGAGAGTTCCTTTTATTACCCCAGCACAGACCACTTGCTATCCCTCCAGTTTTAGATATTGTGAATGATGTTTACTTGGAGTCTAGTCTAAATCCAGACTGTGTACCTCCTGCACCAGCCAAACCAGACAGATACTACAGAGTACCTGACTCACACAAATTCCTTTATAAAAGCCCTGTGGCTGACCCAGAAACAATTTCACAGGGTCCCAAGGGAGCTAAAGCTTCTAAGGCTAAAAATCCTGTGCCCTCTGAAAGGGATTCCAGAGCCCTAGATAGATGGGGAAAGAAAATATACACCTCAGCAACTCTGGCTATGAGAGCATTAAATTGTCAGTTTCACATGCTGAAATATCAGCAATTCCTAATGTCTCAATTAAAACAAAAAATGAGCACACATACTGAACAGACTGAATTCAAGGAAATGCAGGATCTGTTGCATGCAGCTGAACAGGTGGGCAAACATACTTTACAAAGTGGATTTGATTCATTGGAAGCTTCCTGTAGAGCGGCTGTTACTGGGTCTGTCATATGTAGACATGCTTGGTTAAAAGAACAAACCCTACCTGATCATGTTAAAGCAAAATTACTGGATGCACCTTTACAGCAGGATGTATTATCTGGTGTCAAAGCAGAAGAGGTTTTATAGAAAATGGAGGATAAGGCAAAGTCTATGCAGACGGTCAAGGATTTTTTACAGGTACAACCCCCTCGTTTCAGCAGAAATTGGCCAACAAAAAAATGGTCCTTTCCAGCTTCTGACAGATCACAGAGGGGCAAATACAGACACCCAAGGGGCAGAGGTCAGTCACAAGGCCCTTACAAACCTCGTCAATGGGGTACTGCTACCCAGAAAGGAGGAGAAGACAGGCCCCAAGCTAGCAGAAGACAAACACAATGACTCAATTCTCAAACTACCAAACAAATCTCTCCTGGCAGCTCCCTTGGGAGGAAAGTTAGCATTTTTTTGCAGACAACTGGCACATCATCACAAAAGACAAATGGGTCCTAAACATTGTCTCACAAGGATACAGATTCCACTTTCATACCTTGCCAAGGATAAAAGGAATGCCAAACCTGCCACCAAATCAATGGGCAGAGGCACAAAAACAAATTACAGCTCTCACGGACATGAGAACCATTCAACAGGTACCTACACAGGAGCAAGGAAAAGGATTTTACTCAAGACTCTTTCTAGTCCCAAGAAAAGACAAAGCATGGAGACCCATTCTGGATCTTTCAATTCTGAACACCTATCTGCAAGTACCAAAATTCAAGATGCTAACACTACAGCAGCTTCTTCCCATGCTGGGCAAGAATGCTTGGCTAGTAACGTTGGACCTCAAGGAGTCATACCTGCGTGTCCCTATCAGACAAAATTGCAGAAGATACCTCCGCTTCATTGCAGGTTCAACGCATTATCAATTCTCTGCACTGCCCTTTGGCTTATCTACTGCGCCCAGGATCTTCACAAAATGCCTGGCACCAGTAATTGCATACTGCAGACAAAGAGGAATTCAAATATACCCATACCTGGACGAATGTCTTATTGAAGCAGAAAGCAAGGACATTCTTTTAAAGCATCTGGCATTTGTCAAACACATTCTAAGTTGCCTAGGATACACAATAAACAAAATTAAATCAAAACTAGTGCCCTCACAAAACATAATATTCCTGGGTGCCAGCTTGAATACAACGGCCCAGATGGCTTATCTCACGCCAGACAAGCAACAACAGCTGACTGAATATTTCAAAATAATGGCAACAAAAACCCAACTCCCTGCAAGAAAAATTCTGCAGGCCTTGGGATTCATGGCATCTTGCATACTACTAATACCATTTGCAAAACTGCATATGAGGAAATTACAATGGTACCTGAAAAGTGTAAGGACTCCGCACAGCCACAGCTTGGAAGCAATGATACCACTCATTCCCTGCCTTCAACAGGAATTTCTATGGTGGGGACAGGCATGTCACCTTAACAAGGGTCAGCCTTTCACCTTACCCACAGCTAGGCAAACTATGACAACAGATGCATCGGACTATGCTTGGGGAGCACACATGGCAGGACATTGCATTCAGGGCAAATGGACTACAGATCAAAGGCATCTGCATATCAATCAAAAAGAAATGCTAGCAGTACAGAATGCCCTAACAGCTTTCAAGGACCTCTTACACCCAGGACAACTAATAATAAAGACGGACAATACCACAGTAATGTGGTACATAAACAGGCAAGGGGCACACATTCCTACCCTCTATGCAGGCAAGCAATGACCTTGTGGAACACAGCACTGTCTTACCAGGTTCAATTACAAGCACAATTCCTGCCAGGAAAGAAAAACACATTGGCAGACGACCTAAGCAGAAACATCATGGATCCACACGAGTGGAAACTAGATCCACAAGTATTTGCAATGATAGCTCAAAATGGGGACCCAGACATAGATCTGTTTGCCATCCCCAAAACTACCAACTTCAAAAATTTTGCACAAGGACATTCCATCCACAAGCTTGGAAAGTGGACGCCCTCTCATTCAGTTGGAAAACATTAACAGTTTATGCCTTTCTTCCACTGCCTCTTCTAGCAAAGGTACTGCTGAAAGTCAGATTAGAAAGGCCACAAATGATACTCATTGCACCAGACTGGCCACGCCAGCATTGGTATCCAATTCTAAGGAACATGGCCCACGGCCCACCATGGATTTTGCCACAAATTCCTCACCTGCTCACCCAGCAAGACAATCAGATTCTACACAGCCAGATCAAGACTTTAAACCTGGCTGCATGGCAAATTACCTAAACAACCAGCCAACACCTCTATCCAAAGCTGTTATGGATGTCATTCTGGAGACCAGGAGGCCCAGCACCAGGAAAACCTATTCAGACAAATGGAAAAGATTTTGCGCCTGGGACTAGGCTAAAGGCCAAAATCCCCTTGATCCAAACATTCCTCAGATTCTACAATATTTAACTGAGATGTTGCACAAAGGACTTTTCTTTTCATCTATTAAGATCCACGCCTCAGCAATTTCAGCTCATTACAACATGGATCCTCCTTTATTCTCACATCCACTCCTAAGACAGTACCTCAGAGGGCTAAGAACATAAGACCACCCAGGAGAGCACCAACATCTACTTGGGATCTCAACTTTGTTCTGGAAAAGCTTACACTGCCACCCTTTGAACCAGCTTTTTCAGCTGATTTAAAATTTCTTTCATGGAAAACTGCCCTGCTACTAGCAATGACCTCAGCTAGAAGAGTCTCAGAGCTACAGGCACTAATGGCAGTGGAGCCTTTCCTCATTTTTCATCAAGACAGAGTCTCTCTATGAACTAACCCTTCCTTTATGCCAAAGGTGGTATCCAGTGTGGCCCTAAACCAAACCAGTCATTTGCCCACCTTTTTCCCAAATCCCCAGAACAAAGGAGAAAGACCCCTGCACTCTTTGGACATTCACAGGCAATTACATTACTACTTGGATAAAACTAAGGCTTTCAGAAAATCTGACCATCTCTTTGTAGCCTATGCTGCAGGATCACAAGGAAAAGCTATCTAAAACGTTTCTGCTACACGCATCATGGGAAACCAGTACCTGCTAACATTAGGTCCCACTCCACCAGGGCTACAGCTACATCAGCAGCCTTTCTCAGGGGAGTGCCAACCAAGGATATTCTGGAAGCTGCAACTTGGAGTTCATTGCACACCTTCACCAAACACTATCACTTACCTCTATATTCTAAGACTAGAGCTGATTTTGCCACTGCAGTTTTGCAGGGCCTACTAGCTTCTTCTAACCCTGTTTAACTCCACCACCCATCCTTAGCTTTGGGATTCAACCCAAGTGTGATGACTGCAGCAGGGTAACACGATGAACATAGTACAGTTTTGTACCTACCATAAATGTAGATGTTCGAGTGTTCACCCTGCTGCAGTCCAGGTTACCCTCCCTCCATCCCCTCTGAACTAGCTGAACTTATCTATACCACTCTATCCTATACAACCTCTGTGGTGTATTTGCTTGTGCCTGAAGGTATTGTTATATATATATATATATATATATATATATATATATATAGCCTACCTATTGGGGGCACCTGACATCTGGGGCAAGAAAAACTGAAGAAAATGGCGTTGGATGACTCTTATATACCCCTGGCGCACTGACATCAGGGAAGAAGTGACAGAAACCGACGCCGGACCAAGACTTTGGAACTCAGGCCGACTGTGGGACTGCCTTACGGCAGGATAACCCAAGTGTGATGACTGCAGCAGGGTGAACACTCGAACATCTACATTTATGGTAGGTACAAAACATTCTTTTAAAGCATCTGGCATTTGTCAAACACATTCTAAGTTGCCTAGGATACACAATAAACGAAATTAAATCAAAACTAGTGCGCTCACAAAACATAATATTCCTGGGTGCCAGCTTGAATGCAACGGCCCAGATGGCTTATCTCACGCCAGACAAGCAACAACAGCTGACTGAATATTTCAAAATAATGGCAACAAAAACTCAACTCCCTGCAAGAAAAATTCTGCAGGCCTTGGGATTCATGGCATCTTGCATACTACTAATACCATTTGCAAAACTGCATATGAGGAAATTACAATGGTACCTGAAAAGTGTATGGACTCAGCACAGCCACAGCTTGGAAGCAATGATACCACTCATTCCCTGCCTTCAACAGGAATTTCTATGGTGGGGACAGGCATGTCACCTTAACAAGGGTCAGCCTTTCACCTTACCCACAGCCAGGCAAACTATGACAACAGATGCATCGGACTATGCTTGGGGAGCACACATGGCAGGACATTGCATTCAGGGCAAATGGACTACAGATCAAAGGCATCTGCATATCAATCAAAAAGAAATGCTAGCAGTACAGAATGCCCTAACTGCTTTCAAGGACCTCTTACACCCAGGACAACTAATAATAAAGACGGACAATACCACAGTAATGTGGTACATAAACAAGCAAGGGGCACACATTCCTACCCTCTATGCAGGCAAGCAATGACCTTGTGGAACACAGCACTGTCTTACCAGGTTCAATTACAAGCACAATTCCTGCCAGGAAAGAAAAACACATTGGCAGACGACCTAAGCAGAAACATCATGGATCCACATGAGTGGAAACTAGATCCACAAGTATTTGCAATGATAGCTCAAAAATGGGGACGCCCAGACATAGATCTGTTTGCCATCCCCCAAAACTACCAACTTCAAAAATTTTGCACAAGGACATTCCATCCACAAGCTTGGAAAGTGGACGCCCTCTCATTCAGTTGGAAAACATTAACAGTTTATGCCTTTCTTCCACTGCCTCTTCTAGCAAAGGTACTGCTGAAAGTCAGATTAGAAAGGCCACAAATGATACTCATTGCACCAGACTGGCCACGCCAGCATTGGTATCCAATTCTAAGGAACATGGCCCACGGCCCACCATGGATTTTGCCACAAATTCCTCACCTGCTCACCCAGCAAGACAATCAGATTCTACACAGCCAGATCAAGACTTTAAACCTGGCTGCATGGCAAATTACCTAAACAACCAGCCAACACCTCTATCCAAAGCTGTTATGGATGTCATTCTGGAGGCCAGGAGGCCCAGCACCAGGAAAACCTATTCAGACAAATGGAAAAGATTTTGCGCCTGGAACTAGGCTAAAGGCCAAAATCCCCTTGATCCAAACATTCCTCAGATTCTACAATATTTAACTGAGATGTTGCACAAAGGACTTTTCTTTTCATCTATTAAGATCCACACCTCAGCAATTTCAGCTCATTACAACATGGATCCTCCTTTATTCTCACATCCACTCCTAAGACAGTACCTCAGAGGGCTAAGAACATAAGACCACCCAGGAGAGCACCAACACCTACTTGGGATCTCAACTTTGTTCTGGAAAAGCTTACACTGCCACCCTTTGAACCCGCTTTTTCAGCTGATTTAAAATTTCTTTCATGGAAAACTGCCCTGCTACTAGCAATAACCTCAGCTAGAAGAGTCTCAGAGCTACAGGCACTAATGGCAGTGGAGCCTTTCCTCATTTTTCATCAAGACAGAGTCTCTCTATGAACTAACCCTTCCTTTATGGCAAAGGTGGTATCCAGTGTGGCCCTAACCAAACCATTCATTTGCCCACCTTTTTCCCAAATCCCCAGAACAAAGGAGAAAGACCCCTGCACTCTTTGGACATTCACAGGCAATTACGTTACTACTTGCATAAAACTAAGGCTTTCAGAAAATCTGACCATCTCTTTGTAGCCTATGCTGCAGGATCACAAGGAAAAGCTATCTAAAACAGACCTTTTCTAAATGGATAGGGCATTGCATACGTTTCTGCTACACGCATCATGGGAAACCAGTACCTGCTAACATTAGGTCCCACTCCACCAGGGCTACAGCTACATCAGCAGCCTTTCTCAGGGGAGTGCCAACCAAGGATATTCTGGAAGCTGCAACTTGGAGTTCATTGCACACCTTCACCAAACACCATCACTTATCTCTATATTCTAAGACTAGAGCTGGTTTTGCCACTGCAGTTTTGCAGGGCCTACTAGCTTCTTCTAACCCTGTTTAACTCCACCACCCATCCTTAGCTTTGGGATTCAACCCAAGTGTGATGACTGCAGCAGGGTAACACGATGAATATAGTACAGTTTTGTACCTACCATAAATGTAGATGTTCGCGTGTTCACCCTGCTGCAGTCCAGGTTACCCTCCCTCCATCCCCTCTGAACTAGCTGAACTTATCTATACCACTCTATCCTATACAACCTCTGTGGTGTATTTGCTTGCGCCTGAAGGTATTGTTTTATTTATATATATATATATATATATATATATATATATATATATAGCCTACCTATTGGGGGCACCTGACATCTGGGGCAAGAAAAACTGAAGAAAATGGCGTTGGATTACTCTTATATACCCCTGGTGCACTGACATCAGGGAAGAAGTGACAGAAACCAACGCCGGACCAAGACTTTGGAACTCAGGCCGACTGTGGGACTGCCTGACGGCAGGATAACCCAAGTGTGATGACTGCAGCAGGGTGAACACTCGAACATCTACATTTATGGTAGGTACAAAACTGTACTTTTGGCAGCTCGAGCTTAGCCAACTAAAAGACAAATTTGGGCACCAAGTCCTTCATATCTTTACTGCCACCAAAGAGTACACTCCTTTGAGGCTTTCCAGGATTGACAGTCAGCTTGTGCTGTCCCTTTTCTAGGCTGGTAAGTTCCCTTTAGGAGGAAAAAAAACTTCCATTATTTTTTTTTTGTTTATTATTCAAACTTTTCTCCTCTGGAAAGTTATTTTAAAGCTAGGTGCCTGTGTTTTAACAGACTGTCATGTGACCGTACTGTACTTTTTCCTGTCAGTTTAAAAGTTGTTTATAGTAACTGTAAACCATTTTTCTGTGGATAAATTGGGTTTATTTTCCTTTGTGTGACTGGCAAAGTGTTTTAAACTGCTTTTCACTGTGTTTGCTTTTGAAAAAAGTGACTTTTAAAGCTTTGGGTTTTTGTCAGCATTTGCTACTTGCTTTCCGTGGGAAAGAGGCATAATTTTTGGCTTGGTCATGGAACAGTCCGTCAATCTGATGGTCAGTCCTTCTTCCAGCTACAAAAAGAAAAAGTTAAGTAAACAGCCTTTGCCAAAACAGTAGGCTAAAAATTTGCCTCAGCTGTAGGTGGGTGAGTCTGCTGTTGCCATTTGTTGTACTCCTCTGTTGATGACTGCTATTCTGGTCTGACCTTCGGATCAAAAGTCCGTGGATCTGAGCCTCTGTGGAGTGCTTCTGTAGGAGCCAATATTCCTTTTGACTTCACTGTAGGGGCAGAGGTCGACCATTGAATCGGGGATTTTTCAGTCCTTTCACTGAGCAATCCTATCAGTTTTCCTGAAGGGTTGCCTGAGTACCTCACTCTGGCCACAGTTGGGGGGATGATTATCCTTTCACCCTCAAGCTTGGCAGGCCATCACATAAGATACATCAGTGCTGAGGATAATTACCAGAGGTTACACTATTCCCTTTGCTTTCATTTCTCAGAAAAAGAGAAGGATTCCTAACACACCACACAGTAAGATAGACTATGCAGCAGCAGAAATAAAAAAGCTGCAAGAAACAAGAATCATCCAGCAGGTCGTCTAAAACTAGTTAGGATCTGGAGTCCACTCCAAGTTCTTTTTAGTTTGGAAGAAAACAGAGGACTTAAGCTACCTCATTCACTTTGTGAAACTGACAAAGTTGTGGGTGATTACAGTTCAGTCCATTTTGCCTCTCTTGAGAAAGGATAATTGGATGTGCTCTGTAGACCTCCAGGATGCATGCTATCATATCAAGATAGTGAGACACTCCAGGAGATTTCGCCAGTTTCCATCTGGGAGACAATCATTATCAATTCAGGGCATTGCCCTTCGGTCTCATCACAGCCCCCCCCCCCCCCCCCGAGTGTTTACCAGATGCATGACAGTGTTATCAGTATAACTCAGATTGCTGGGGTTCTGGGTGTTCCCATGTCTTGACTATTGCCTCCTTACCGCTCCAACCAGGTATCTTCTGATACAACAGAAGGACTCTTTCCATCTTCTTCAGCAATTAGGGATTACAGTCAACCAAGCAGAGTCAGTTGACACCTACACAACAGGTAAAATTCACTAGCTGCCACCTGAACACTATCAGACAGATGCTAAACTCCCAGAGTCCAGGATATTATCCCGATACAAGGTAGGATGTTCTTCATGTTTCACTGTTGCAGTCATTACATTTGGGTTATCTGCCTGCAGGTAGCCCTCAGCTGGCCTGAATATCAAAGTCTTGGATTCCTGCATCGGATGCTGTCTCTTCTTTCATGACGTCATGTCATCAGGGGTATAAAACATGCAGCAGATGCCATTACATCAGTCTTTCTTGCCACGCGATGCCCGAAGCAGAAGCAGTTAGCAAGTGCTGGTCGGCCGACTCCTGAAATTATCGTTTTTGAGTTTAGAACCGAAGTCTTCAAAAAAGCTAAGTACCCCATTGGGGATCCATTTTCTTGCTCTTAATTAGTAAACGTTAACAACTGTATTACCTGTGGAAAGCAAATACCTCATTAAGATTTTCATTCATACTGCATTCCTTGCTTAGGCCCAGACCACAACGTCCCTCACTGTTGGTTTTGTGCCTTATTCAATCCTCGAACTATTCGTTGTCTGTTTATTTTTGCAGCAAATTATTTTGGTACTCTGTTTAACTATCCAAAAATGGCTTCGGTAAGCCACCCGACTACCGACGTTCTGAAAAAATGTAAAGATAAAGACAGAGACAGACCGCATAGGTCCAAAGCTGCCGACAATGCTTCCATTAAGCTAGTCGCCAGTTCACCGGTACTCAGTGAGGCGCTTTCGCAGCCCCTGATACCCACTACTTCAGATTCGCAGGCCTCTACTGAGACCCATTCGGAGTTCGGTATGCAGCGAGATGCTTCTTCGACTATGGAACCTGCGGATGTCTCTACCTTGGGTAGGTCCGGAGCCGCTGTGCAGGCACTGGATTCTGAGGGTGTATTCAGGCCTACGGACTTGCATTTCAAACCGACGCCGTCTTCTTCTTCAAGGCCTAAAACTCGACCCACACCTAGAAAACTGACATCCAAACCGCACGGTCAGGCCCATATGCCTAAAAAACAAATGATAAGAATGGCTGAAGACCTTATTACTTTAATTAGGGGAAGCCAGCCTTCACGCTCTAAGAGACCTAGAACTGACTTTCCTTCGGATTCTTCTGATCAGGATTCTGAAATTTCTGTTTCTACTGATTTCCAGGATTTGCCCTCATCTACCTATGTTGATTCCGATGCAGAGGATTCCATTCCCTCTGCTTCCCCTCCAGAAGATTTTTCTTTTGGTGAAACCTTGCACACTCTTAAGGAGCATTTCCGCTGGGAAAGCCAGGATTACTCTGACTCCAAAAAGAGGCTTAGGGAATTCTTACTCCTCCCTCAACACAGACCTTTAGCTATCTCTCCTGTCCCGGACATTGTAGATGATGCCCTCTTGGAATCTAGCCTAGCTCCAGACACTTTAACTCTAGCTCCCAGGAAGCCTGACAGGTATTACAGAGTACCTGATTCTCACAAGTTCCTCTTCAAGAATCCTACTGCGGACCCAGAGACCATTTCTCAAGGACCTAAAGGCATTAAGGCTACTACTATCAAAAACCCTCCCCCCTGTGATAGAGATTCCAGGACCTTGGACAGATGGGGTAAGAAGGTAAACACTTCTGCTACTTTGGCCATTAGGGCGATAAACTGCCAGTTTCATATGTTAAAGTATCAGCAGCATATTATGGGACTACTTAAACAGAAAATGATATTGATTCCTGACTGTGCTGAAAATAAAGAATTACAGGATTTAATGCATTCTGCTGAACAAGTTGGTAAACATACTTTGCAATGTGATTTTGATTCTTTAGAAGCATCTTGCACGGCTGCTGTCACTGGGTCTGTACTTAGAAGGCATCTTGGCTTAAGGAGCAAAATTTGCCAGATCATGTTAAAGCTAAATTACTGGATGCTACCTTAAACCAAGGCCGCCTGTTTGGCAACAAAGCAGAAGAAGTCCTTACAAAGATGGAGGAAAAAAGCTAAATCTATGCAAACTGTTAAAGATTTCCTGCAAGTGCAGCCTCCCAGATTTAGTAGGCATTGGCCTTCTAAGAATTGGTCCTTTCCTGTCTCTTCCAGGCCTTCTCAGTCCAAACCCAGGAACAGCAGACCACCTAGGCTACAGTCTCAAGGTACTCACAGGCCTAATCAGTGGGGGGCTCCCACTTCCAAAGCTGGAAGTGGTAAGATACCCCCCTATCCCTCTATGGAAAAATGTCACAATGACTTAACTTTAAACCTTCCAAGCCCTGCTCAACTGCCTGCTCCCTTGGGGGAAAGATCGCCCTGCATACAAAAAACTGGGAACTCATTACCCAGGACAAATGGGTTTTAAATATAGTGGTCCAAGGATACAGATTCCACTTCCACACCTTACCAACCCCAAACGGTTGGCCAGACCTACCCCCAAATCAGTGGGCAGAGGCTCAACAGCAGGCTCTCTCTCTCTTCTAAGTATCAGGGCTATTGAACCTGTCCCAGCAGAAGAAAGGGGACAAGGTTTTTACTCGAGACTTTTTCTGGTACTCAGAAAAGACAGCTCCTGGCGCCCTATCCTGGACCTCTCTATTCTAAACATCTTTTTGGTAATCCCAAAATTCAAAATGCTAACACTTTAACAGCTGCTTCCTATGCTAGGCAAAGATGCTCGGTTGGCAACCTTAGACTTAAAGGAAGCTTACCTGCACATTCCAATAAGAGACTCTTGCAGGAAATACCTACGCTTTAGAGCAGGCGCCATACACTATCAGTTCTCTGCACTTCTCTTTGGCTTATCTACTGCGCCCAGGGTATTCACAAAGTGTCTAGCTCCAGTCATTACATTTTGCAGGCAAAGAAATATTCAGATATACCCATACCTGGACAATTGTCTAATTCAAGCAGAAAGCCAGGACATGCTACTAAAACGGCTGGCATTTGTAAAGAAACTTCTAACCAAACTTTGGTACAAAATAAATGAAAAGAAATCTCATCTAGTACCCTGCCAACAAATTGTATTCCTGGGAGCAAGCTTGAACACAGATGGCTTACCTTTTGCCAGAGAAACAAGTTTATTTGACAGCCTACTTCAAACTACTGGCCACAAAGACCCAGCTATCTGCAAGGAAAATCCTGCAAGCCGTGGGGTTCATAGCCCCTTGCATTCTACTAATTCTCTATGCAAGACTGCATATGAGGAAACTACAACGATATCTAAAAAGCCTGTGGTGTCAACATTCTCTGGACCTGAAATCAATGTTTCCTATCATTTCTTGTATAAAGACAGAGTTCCTTTGGTGGGCAGAGGCCTGCTACCACAACAAGGGGCTCCCATTCACTTGGTACCCCCTGCCACCCAAACCCTAACAGCAGACACATCAGACTATGCATGGGGGGGGGCTCACTTGGCAGGGCAGTGCATTCAGGGCAAATGGAACCCGAGTCAGATGCACATGCATATCAATCAAAAAGAAATGTTAGCTGTACAGAATTCCCTGACAGCCTTCAAGGACCACATTCTTCCAGAACAGTTATTGGTAAAGACAGACAACACCACTGTTATGTGGTACATAAACAAGCAGGAGGGAACCCACTCGTACCCTCTCTGCAGACTAGACATGGCTCTGCAGAACACAGCCTTGAGCTACCAGGTGCACCTACAAGCTCAATTCCTGTCAGGCAAGCTAAATTCAGTGGCAGAGAACCTAAGCAGAAATCTCAAGGACCCACACGAGTGGAAACTGGAACCAAAGATATTCAACCTTTTGAGAAACAAATGGGGGAATCCAGAGATAGACCTGTTTGCCTCCCCTCAGAACTTCCAATTGGACAAATTCTGCATAAGGACTTTCCACAGTCAAGCTTGGAAAGTGGATGCCCTGTCCTTCACCTGGGAAAGCCTCTCAGTTTATGCCTTTCCCCCTCTGCCTTTCCTCTCAAAAGTTCTGCTAAAGATCAAACAGGACAAACCAAGGACAATATTGATTGCACCAGACTGGCCACACCAGCACTGGTACCCCCTCTTGCGCAGTATGTCACTGCTGGAACCATGGCACCTACCTCAGACCCCTTCCCTGCTGTCCCAGCAGCAGGGCCAGATACTGCACCCTCAGCTTCAAACCTTCTACCTTGCAGCCTGGCTAATTCCTTGGGCTCTCCAATAGCATCCCTCAGTAAGCAGGTGCTAAATGTCATTCTGGAGGCAAGGAGGCCTAGTACTAGGAAATCCTATGCTGAAAAGTGGAAAAGATACTATTCCTGGAGCCAGACTCAGGGGATGGGCACAATGGTGCCCAGCTTACCCCATATTCTTCAGTACTTAACAGAGATGCTCCAAAAGGGCCTTTCCTTCTCATCAATTAAAATTCGTGCCTGTGCCATTTCAGCACATTATAATACTGAACCACCCCTCTTCTCTCACCTCCTGCTAAAGCAATTCCTCAGAGGGGCCAAAAATTTAGGACCACCCAGGAGAGCCCCTTACTCCAGCTTGGGACCTTAACTTTGTATTGAAAAAGTTCACTTTATCTCCTTTTGAGCCAGTGTAACTGCAGAGTTGAAATTCCTTTCTTGGAAAACAGCCTTCCTTCTAGCCATCACTTCAGCAAGAAGAGTGTCTGAATTACAGGCTGTCATGGCAGTGGAGCCCTTCATCATCTTCCATGCAGACAGGGTGTCCCTCAGGACCAATCCTTCCTTTATGCCCAAGGTGGTGTCTAGTGTAGCCCTTAATCAGTCCATTCATTTGCCTACTTTTTTTCCCAAATCCACAAAATTAACGAGAACGAGTACTGCACTCTTTGGACATGCACAGACAACTTGGATTTTATTTGGACAGGACTAAGTCTCTCAGAAAATCTGAACAGCTGCTAGTTGGTTTTGCTGCATGGGCAGAGGGAAGGCCATTTCAAAGGAAACCATTTCTAAGTGGATAGCCCATTGCATTCATTTCTGCTATAAGCACATGAAAAACATACCCCACATGGGATAAGATCACATTCCATCAGGGCTACCTCTACAGCCTTTCTCAGAGGTGTCCCTACCAGGGACATCCTAGAAGCTGCTACCTGCAGCTCTGTACAGACCTTCACCAAGCATTACCACATGGCTATTTTTTCTAAATTCAGAGCTGGTTTTGCCACTGCAGTTTTGCAGGGCTTAATAGCTGGTCCTAATGCTCTCTAACTTCCTCCTCCCTTCCTTAGCTTTGGGAATCAACCCAAATGTAATGACTGCAACAGTGAAACATGAAGAACATAGTACAGTTGTGTACACTTACCATAAATGTAGATGATGTAATGCGATCCTATCTCGCCTACATTCATAACTGATGGGCTCGGCCGATACACTAGCACAAAGTCTCACATTGGCTGGGCCAACCCCCTTATCCCAGGATGCACCACGCCCAAACCCCCAGATCTTGTTTGCTGCTTCTGAAGTAACGATGTGGTCTCGACTTGGCTGTGGCTAAGTACCCTTCTTTTTTGGCCTTTTTGGGTCGTTTTTGCTCTTAGCTTAAACATTTTATAACCAAACAGCTATTTTAATAGCTATCTTTGTCTGTACTACCCTGTGATTGGCTGTGTTTGTTTTTGGTTGTTGTGTAATTCCTTCTGTTTGGCGGGCTAGACCCGTTTGAGTTAGAGGGCCTTTGCCCTATTTTCTTGTCGAGCGTTTTAGTTGGAGCTCTTCCCTCCCTTCCCTCCTTGTGTTTCGAGTGCTTTGTGGGTCATGTCTGGCAAAGAAAAAGAGCATAAACCGTCAGGCTTTAAAAAATGTTTGAAATGTGGCTATAAAATGTCGTTAACAGATGGCCATGCCATCTGTGTTTATTGCTTAGGGGCTAAACACTTGCAAGAATCTTGCAGTGTTTGCCATGCCTTCTCCTCTCGTGTACTACAGGAGAGGAAAAATAAGTTGATCTTGAAAGGTTTAATAAAACCAGCCTTTGAGGAAGCTATATCTTCTTCTCCCTCTTCGAAATCGAAGAAAAAGAAGTCTTTGGCTCCGACAAGTCCGTCGGAGCCGCCTGAAAAAAGAACTAAATCTTTGTCCTCTTCCTCGGCTCCACTGATCTCGGAGCCGCAGGATAGAGGATCTATGTCTGGGTCTTCTTCCTCAGCTCCATTGGTCTCGGAGCCACAGGAGAGAAGATCTAAGTCTTGGTCTCTTTCCTCGGCTCCATTGGTCTCAGAGCCACAGGAGAGAAGATCTAAGTCTCGGTCTCCTTCCTCGGCTCCATTGGTCTCGGAGCCGCAGGACAGAGGAGAACTCCAATCTGGGTTTTCCTTGGCTCCATTGGTCTCGGAGCCGCAGGTGAGTGTTTCGGCTCCAGGGTCGGTTTCGTTGGCTCCTGAACCGTCGGCACCGAAGGGGGTCTTGGTTCTAATCGAGTCTTCCTCAGCTCCGATCCTTCTGGAGCCGATTAGGAGTCGACATTCCAGCATTGCCTCGGAGCCAGTAGGAAGAGTTTCTCACCCCCCCGTCCGTTTCTTCCAGGTCCTCCAGGCTTTCAGATTCGGATTTAGATAGGGTGGTCCAGAGGCTCCTCCAGTCACTTGTCTTATCTAAATTATTTTCAGCTCCAGCCCAGCGGCCGGAGCCAACCATTTTGATTCCGTTTCTTCCTCCTCCGACAACCCTGGTGTTGGAGACGGGGTTCGCAGAGTCAGGTGAGGTTCCTGAGTCGGTTCCGAGACCCACTGCTAGTCTGTCGGCACCGTCTTCAGCTCCAACCTTTTCTGTTCTTTCCAGGGGTTTCGGTTCTCGGGTGTCCTCGGCCGAGCATGAGGGGGATTTGTCGGGGCTTCTGGTTTCAGCCCCGAGTCTCCCCCTTGGCACCTCGGCTAGGGGGACCCCAACACCGGTCATGGTTTCGCAGGTGGGCCTTTCTTCAGATTCTGGTGGACCCGCCTTCGAGGCTATGAGGAGTGCGCTAGACAAATCTCTAGTGACTTCACCGGAATCTGCGACTCCTTCCCTAGACATGGCGACTAGAGCTTCTGGTGCCCCCCTGTCTTTGGACAGCGCGGCTCCTAGGCCTAAGAATTCCTCCATGTGTGGTCCCCCTTTTTCCGAGGAGCCTTCAGAGTCTTTGCCTGAAGAGCCCCCCAGGAAAAAGTTGTGCAAGAGGAAGCACATAGACTCCCCAGATGAGTCTGTCACCTCGGGCACCAACCTTGATGATGCGGAAGGGTCCCCGAAGTCATCCTCTGACGATGTCTCATTCTCCGATGTCCTTGAGATCATGAGACAGAGGGGCAACTGGCCATCCAAAACCCCTTCCGCGGAGGAGTCGGTCTTCCTCAAGGCCTTCGGAGCCCAACCCTCCGCCTCCTGGGTGTCCCCACCCTTCGATGAATTACTGGACCTTATTTGTCGAAGGGTGTGGGAGCACCCTGATTCTGTGGAACCAGTTCCTTCTCGCCCCAACAAATTTTTATCCGCACCCCCTAGCAAGGAGTTTCTAACCAAGGGAGTCCCAGTGGATGCTATGGTGGTGGCGACTGCCACCCAGCAGGATGTGGCAGAGGCATCTACGTCTATCCATCCTCTTAACAAGAAGTCCAGGAGCATGGATAGGTACGGGAAGCGTACCCTGACTTCAGCGACCTTTACCCTGTGGTCGTTGAATTATTTGTGTCATTTTACGAGGCTCCAAAGGGATCTCATAAAGGAGTTGGGAGATACCCTGTCAGGTAACGTGCCTGAGGCATTGACGCAGTCTGTCAACGCCCAGCTGTCTACCCTTTCGCCGATTGTTAACTCGTCCATGAGGCTCATATCGTATGCAGCCGAAGGGGCGAGTAGGGCAGCGAGTTCGGGAGTAGCCCTTAGGAGGCAAGCCTGGATGCGCTTGTGTCACTTTGCGGAGGCTTTCAAGTCTTCTTTTACAGACTCTCCATTCGACAGGTCCTCTCTCTTTGGACCCAAGGTGAAAGACACACTCACTAGATGCGAGCAGGAGGGTAAGACTTTGTCTGCCGTTGGGGCCCGTTTTTCGCTCCCTTCGAGACCTTATCCCAAGGCACAGAGGGGAGGAAGGATGTGGTTCAGAAAGTCCCAGAAGTCTTTCCCTGCCCATCAGAGTGACCCCCCCTTCCAGAGGCAGAGGAGGGGGGAATTATTCTAGAAGACGTCGCCCTAGAGGCGGCGGAGGCCCCCGCAACACAGGAGACCGCAAATCCTTTCGTGGTTCCTCCTTCCAGCGTCCCTGAGGGACTGCCCGACTGTGTGTCTCCAGAGCCAGTCAGGGGTCGATTTTCGGAGCATTCAAGGGCCTGGGGTTCCATCACTCAGGATCAGTGGGTGCTTCGTATCATCGCAGGAGGTACATCATTCCCTTTATCCGTCCCCCTCCACCGTCAAGGAAAATCCCGGACGTGCCACCCAGTCAACGGGATCAAGCAGCCATAGAGGTCGCAAAGCTGCTTGGAAAGGGAATTATCCAGCCAGTCCCTGCAGATCAGACCGGATTAGGAACTTACTCAAAGTTATTTTTGGTGCCGAAAAGAACAGGGGACTTGAGACCCATTCTGGACCTCAGCCACCTAAACCGCTTCGTATAGAAGTCCAAGTTCTGGATGGTCACGTTGCAATCCATTTTCCCATTGCTGGAAAAAGGAGTATGGATGTGCTCCATCGATCTCAAGGACACCTATTATCACATCAAGATAAACAGGGCGTCCAGGATACATTTACGCTTCCGCCTAGGAGCCAGTCACTTCCAGTTCCGAGCCCTGCCCTTTGGTCTCACCACAGCCCCCAGGGTGTTTACCAAATGTCTGGCAGTGGTGACGGCTCACCTGAGACGTCTGGGATTCCAGGTGTTTCCGTATCTAGACGACTGGCTGCTCACCTCCCCCACCAGGCATCTTCTTATTCAAGCCGTGAGTGCTACCATCGAAGTGGGACATCTATTAGGAATTACATTCAACTGGGAAAAGTCTGTATTGCTGCCATCACAGCGTGTTGCCTTTATAGGCGCAGAGCTAGACTCTGTCGAGATGCGAGCATTCCTTCCAACAGAGAGAATAA
Source organism: Protopterus annectens (assembly GCF_019279795.1). Classification (NCBI taxonomy): domain Eukaryota; kingdom Metazoa; phylum Chordata; order Ceratodontiformes; family Protopteridae; genus Protopterus; species Protopterus annectens. Next base: position 497,930,890 of record NC_056735.1, on the reverse strand, counting down.
AGATACTACAGAACCAAGTCCTAGCCTTACTACCCCGAAGCAAAGCCCCAGCCAGGATGGTCCTTCAGCTTTTGGGGTCGATGGCTGCTGCCATTCTTCTGGTCCCTCTGGCAAGATTGCACATGCGAATTCTCCAATGGCTTCTGTCGACCCAGTGGTCGAACCAAGATCTGCCCTTGTCCTATCCAATTCTCATTACGGATACCTGCCGGCGAGATCTTCGTTGGTGGCTCCTCTCCTCCAACCTGAACCAAGGGCGACTCTTCTGCCCCCCCTCCTCCATTGCCACAGTGACCATGGACGTCTTCCAGATAGGGTGGGGGGGCATTATCTGGACAGGATGGTTCAAGGCACGTGGCAGGATCACAAAACCCACTTACACATCAATGTCCTGGAGATGAGGGCAGTGCTTCTAGCGTTGCAGGCACTTCACAGCTCTCTTCCCAAGGGTACCATCGCAATCTTCTCAGACAATATGGCGGTAGTATGGTAACTGAACAAGCAGGGAGGAACCAGGTCTTATCCTCTTTGCAGAGAAGCCATGAGAGTTTGGAACTGGGCGATCACTTCCCAGAGATTTCTAGTCGCAACGCACATTCTGGGGAAGTCAATTGTGATAGCAGACAGGCTGAGCAGAGTTATTCTGATGCTTCACGAGTGGTCCCTGAACGACTGAGTAGCGGCTCGGATCTTCTCCAAGTGGGGGTTTCCCTGTTGCGACCTTTTTGCCAGCCCCTGGAATGCGAAGTGCAGCAATTTCTTCTCCCTGATTTCCCCCCCAGGGGGGTCTCCCAGGGACGCTCTAGTCCACAATTGGCCCTCCAGTCTGCTCTACGCCTTCCCTCCGGTCCCACTACTGCCAAAGGTGATTCCGAAGGTGATCTGCTTGGGAAGCAACATGATTTTGATCGCACCACACTGGCCCCACCAAGTTTGGTTTCCCTTTCTTCGGAAGTATGCAGTGAAGGATCCGTGGATTCTGGACCCAGTTCCAGACCTCCTGACTCTTCAGTCAGGTCAGGGCCATCCATCACTGCAAACTCTCAAGCTAACGGCTTGGCTGCTCCACTTCTGACCTTAGTCACACAGCATATCCTTTCACCTGAGGTGGTCCGGATTCTGTCTTCTTCTCACAGAGCTTCCACTAAGGCGATATATTCTAATAAATGGAAAAGGTTTGCTACTTGGGCCCAGCAGCACAACCTTGACCCTCTGACAGCCCCGGTGTCCGCAGTATTGGATTTTATGGCAACTCTTTTTAGACAGGGTTCTGCTGTCTCCACGCTTAAAGTCCAATTGGCAGCGATTTCTAATTATTATGTTGCCTTTGAGCCTTCACTCATGAGTCATAAGTTGTGTAAGGCCTTTCTTAAGGGAGCTTGGTTGCTTTGCCCTCCAGTGTCGCAACCTGTTTTGCCATGGGATTTGAATGTAGTTTTAGGAGCCTTGAGGGCTCATCCCTTCGAGCCGGCGGCCACTTGTGAGCAAATGTTCTTATCTTGGAAGACTGCCTTCTTGGTAGCTATTACTTCAGCCAGAAGAGTTTTGGAGCTTCAAGCCCTCGCCCCCTTATCTGATCTTTCACAAGGATAGAGTATCTCTAAGACTAAACCTGTCATTTCTTCCGAAAGTTTCTTCTGCTCTTTATCTGCAGCAATCTGTAGAGCTACCAGTTTCCTTTCCAAAATTTTCCAACAAGGCAGAATACAGACTTCATCAGTTGGATGTGCATAGACAACTGAGGTTTTACTTGGATAGGACACAGCAGCAGAGGTAATCAGACCAGTTGTTTGTGGCCTTTGCAGATAACAGGATGGGCAAAGCAGTAACTAAGACCACTATTGCTAGGTGGATTAGGGATTGTGTTTCATTTATTTATGCATCAACAGGAAGGGACCTTCCATTTCCAGTTAGAGCGCATTCTGCTAGGGCTATGGCTACTTCAGTGGCTTTCCACACCAGACTGTCGGTGGATGAGATATGTGCAGCGGCCACTTGGGCTTCTCCACATACTTTTATTTCTCATTACAAACTGGACGTGGCCTCTAGAGGTCGGGCGTCCTTTGGTTCCACAGTGCTCAGGAGTGTCTTCCAGTGAGCCTCCCAGGATCTAGGTGCTAGGGACGCTGTCCCATCAGTTTTGAATGTAGGCAAGATAGGATCGCATTACATCCTTTAGTTATGTACTTACCATAACGATAGATGTATGTGATCCATCTCACCTACATTCGTACGTACCCGCCCTCCTTCCCCCTACCTGTTGGATCTGGAGGAAACACTATTGTACAGTTGGAGTGGCTCATGTGAGTGAGTTGTTGTGGGGCAAACAAGATCTGGGGGTTTGGGCGTGGTGCATCCTGGGATAAGGGGGTTGGCCCAGCCAATGAGAGACTTCGTACTAGTGTATCGGCCGAGTCGGTGCCGATTCACGGCTCCGAGCCATCAGTTATAAATGTAGGCGAGATGAATCACATACATCTATCATTATGGTAAGTACATAACTAAAAGTTCGAGTGTATTTACTGTTGCAGTCCTGGTTACCCTCCCTCCAGGCCTCTGACTTTCCTTGGCCATACCTTTCTTCTTGTTTAATGTATTTCAGCCTTCTGGTGTATTTGCTTTATGTTGGTGGTGTAACCTAATATATACTTGATTTCCATTATGAGGGCAGCTGACATCTGGGGCAAGACAAACTGATGTAATGGCATCGGCTGCATGTTTTATACCCCTGACAACCTGATGTCATGGAAGAAGAGACAGCATCCGACGCAGGAATCCAAGACTTTGATATTCAGTCCGGCTGAGGTCTACCTGCAGGCAGATATCCCAAATGTAATGACTGCAACAGTGAATACACTCAAACATCTTCATTTATGGTAAGTGTACAAAACTGTACTTTCTTCACCACCCCTCTCCTCCTGCAAGACTTATTCTCCAACTGCTAGGGGTGATGGCCTCGGTGATTACATGCTAGTTCTGCTGACAAGATATGTCATGAGCGTTCTTCAGTGGACCCTGTCATTCAGTAGTCCCTGATATCGCATCCATTACACACTCAAATACACAGGACACCCATTTGCAGAACCCATGCTAGTTGGTGGTTGACCACCATTCTCCCTATCACTTCCTATGGCTGCACTAGTTATGAACGGCTCCCTCTTGGGTTGTATGTGGGCAGGGGCATTTCAGAGGGAAGATGGCCCAAGGTTTGTGGTCACCCATGAAGGCCAGTCTTTCCATCAATATTTTGGAGATGAGGGCAGTCCTCCTTGTGTTACAGACCTTTCTGGCCTCCCTTCCTGAGGGTGTGACTTCTATCTAGATGGACAGTATGGTAAGTAGTCTGGTACATCAAGAAGCAAAGGGGGAATCTGCCCGTACCCACTTTGTCAGGAAGCCATAAGAGTATTGCAGTGGGTGATGTCTTCCCATCACTTTCTCATAGCAATGCACGTTCTGGGGACATCCATTGTTCTAGTGGGCAAACTGAGCAGATCAGTTCTCTGTCTCATGAGGGCTCCCTCAATCAGACAGTGGTGACATGACTCTTCAGTCACTGGGGTCAACCGTGCTGCAATTTTTTTTTGCTTTGTACCTAAACAACAAGTGCAGCAGTCACTTTACCTAGATTCCTCCACGGGGTCTGTCACTGAGGATGGGATAATCCACATTTAGCCCCCAGGTCTTTTGTATAACTTTTCGCCCATACCTCTGATAACAAAATTTATTCAGATAGCCAGAAGGTGCAAGGACAAAGTAATAGTCTTTGCTCTCTTTTGGCCCTGGCACATTTGGTTCCCCTTCCTCTGGCCTCATCTAGTACATTCTCCCTGGATACCAGACTCGCATCCAGACCTCTTGACTTACCCATCAGGGCAGCCTCACTCTGATCTAAAGACCTTGAAGCTAACTGCATGGTTCCTTCAATTCTAACAGTGACTAGAGATGTCTGACTGTCCTCTTCATTAGTTCACTTTTTAACAGTTTTACAAAAGCTAGATACTAGAAAGGTTTATGTTAGCAAGTGGAATAAGATTATTATTTTTGCTTCTTCTATGGGAATAGATTTCTTTTTGGCACCTCTTTCATTTACCCTGTATTTTTTTTTTGCCAGATCTCTTCTAAAAAGGCTCCAGTTTTTCAGCAATCAGGGTTCAGTTAGCAGCCATTTCCAGTTTCCACATTGAACACAACCAAACTCCCGCTGCCTCACTAAAGATTTCAAAAGCATTTTAAAGAACTTTTCTGTTGAGGCCTCTGATAAGAGATCCAGTTCCTCCAGTGAATGTTACGATTATGCTGCTGGCCTTAACTTGGGCTCTTTTTGAACCTGCAGCCACAGTGGATTTACAATATTTTTCTTGGAAAACCATTTTTCTGGTGACTATTTGCTCCTTTAAAAAGGATCTCAGAATTGCAAGCATTGTCCTGTAAATATCTCTATATAATCTTCCATAAGGATAGGGTGTCTGAGAACAAAAGCTAATTTCCTCCCAAAGGTAGCATCTGAAGTGAACCTTAGTCAGACTATTAATCTACTGATATTCTTGCCAGCATTTTTTAATAAAGGAGAATATACTTTCACAGACAATTCAGATTGTATTTGCGCAGGACTAGACATTAGAAAATCTGATCAGCTGATCAGCTGTTTATGCTTTTTTAAAAACGAAAATTGGCTGAAGTGCATCACTCTATCTAGACTGCTTTCAGATTGTAGAATATCTGTTTATTAAAAGCTGATACTGCCTTTACAAAGAAAACCAAAGGCTTATTCTACTAGGGAAGTACCTACCCCTTCTGCTTTTCTACACCGAGATCCTATTGACAAGATTTGTGCTGCTGCATCTTGGTCGAGAGTTCACATGCTTGTGTCTTACTACAAGCTGGATATGCAGTTCAGGTCTTGTAAATATTTTGGTTCCACCATTCTCAGGAATATCCTTCCTTGATAACACCCAGATGATTTTGGTAGCTTGGGAATCTGTCCCAAAGGTTGAATCAGATGAGACCAGACAACTTTGCATATGAAAGTTAAGTACTTAGCATAACGCTAGATCTTTCTTGTCTTGTTTTTATCTAGTTCAACATCCATCTCTCCGTTCTCCCTTCAAAATTGTCAGCTGGTGCTCCTTTTGAACAGCTGGACCTCACTGGAGACCTTGTCCTTGAACAGCCTTTGGTTTCTGTTTCTCTGTTATGTCCAATTATATAGGCTAGCTTGTTTATGCTACTTGTTTGTATAATGTTCTGGTTCTGAGCAGACAAACTCTGTCTGAGGTATTTTGTGGGGACCATAAGGAACTATGGATAGGGGAGGAGTCAGAGCCCTGGATCTGCAGCTTCCAAAAAAGTTGCAGAGGTCAGATCCAATAACCCAAAGGTTGAACCAGATGACAAGATAACGCGAATGTAGCATTATGGTAAGTACATAACTTTCATTTAATTCCAATTCTACTCTCTCTGATAAGGCTTATTGATATGTATAGGAAAAAGTACATGCTTCTGCAACTTTGATTTTCTGGCTTTTGAATTGTCAGGCTCGTATATTAAGATTTGTTCTGACAAATTGTGAAAGTATGAGGAATGCTTAATTTGCCGTTTCTTCTTTTGAGGTAAAATCTGCTTTAAGTTTAATTTTTTTCTATTGTTCAAGTCACTACTCATTGTATACAATGTGTTTATGACCCTGTTGATACTTCTTCCAGGGCTATGGCCAATGGTATTGCTTTAAGGAAGTTTGCATGGCTGCGTTCTCAAACCCTCCCGGATGAGTTAAAAATGAGATTTTAAATTCTCCTTTGGATAGAAATTTGTTTTTTGGCCTCTCTACAAAGGTGCTCAAAATGTATGATTAAAGGGAGAAGCTGATCCACGGATTCTGTAAGATTATTCAGCGCTCCTTTTCCAGGTTTTCCAAGGGATTCCCCAATTCCCCATCCAGTTTTGCAAAGAAACAAAATAAACAGTCACAATAAAATACAGGTAAATAGACATTTAAGAAGAAATGATAAAGTGATTCCAAGAAGAATTCTGGAATTTCCCAAAGCCAAAGACAGACCTGTAAGTCAGAATGAATATTTAAGAGACCCCCCCCCCACAGCTTGCAAGCCCCCTTTTTTTCAGAATGTCTAAATCTCCATTTTCTCGTTGGCAATAGATACTTTCAGGCAAAAGTGTTGTGAAGATCATTCATCAAGGATACAGATGGCAGTGGGAGGAAATCCATCCTTTTCAGGGGTAATTCCTCATCCTCCAGACCAGGCTCTCCTGTTTCTGCCTGTCCATCATGTGCTGTCCCAGGGAGTGATAGAACGCGTCCCCCCTTCCTAGGTAGAAAAGAGGATCTGATGTCATTTTCATTCATTCCTCACTGTATGGGTCTTGGATCCGTCCCTGGATCTGGGTCGGCCTCTTTTGCTTAGAATCTCAGATCTGACTCTCAAGCTCCTCCCTTTACCCATAATGCCTCAGAGCCTCGCAATACTTTAGATCTCATTTGCCGCTTCTATGTTTCAGACATGGATTGCACTCTATTGAGCTTTTGGGGTATTTCGACTTTACTTGTGAGTTAAAGTAGAAAGAATTTATATTTCTTATATATTTCTTCTCTATATTTAACCTTTTTCTCCCTTTTCTATTATCGGGTATTCTCTGAGTTAGGTTTTTCAGTCCTTTTTTCTGCCCATTTTTTTTTCAGGTACTGTCATTACCATCGCTGGAAAATCTTTATTCTTTTCATTCCTTCTGAAAACATTTAATACCCGTACATAGGATATTTCTTATATATCATTGATGGTATTTTTTTTCTTCATAATTCTATTTTCAAAAAAAAAGACGTTCTTACTGATTTTTCTGCCGCCTTGTTAATATGGCTGAAAAACCAACAGGTTTTAAAAAGTGCAGTTCCTGTGGGCATAAGATACTCAATTCTGATGCCCACAGGGAGTGCATATATTGTTTATGAGCAGACCACCTTGAAACCTCCTGCCAGATTTGTGTGGATTTCAGTTCTCAGGCCATAAGTGATCATTACAACAAACTTGTTAAAAGGGTTGATGCCCACATCTGCTTCTTCCACTATTGCTTCTATTTCAGGGGTTCAACCCCCCTCCCCACAAAAATCTTCTTCAGAGTCCAGGAAGCACAGAAAATGCTTTCCTGCCTGATCTCTGAGACCTGCTCCAGCCTCGGAGCCATCAGCTAAGTTACCTAGAAGATCAGGTCTGACATCGGGGACACTCAAATCTCCTCAATCTTGGAACCCTCATTCTTCACCAGAGCCTATTTCCACACTGCTCTGATAACCATTTTTACAACAAATTCCAAAGAGAATGTTATGTCCCCCTTTCACATTGTTCACTATCAGGTCCTGTCAGAGTCTTTCTGAAGCAGATGTGGATCAGATGATAAGGAAGTTCCTCAGGGCTCAGATTTAGATGGGGGTATTACCATCTCCGTCTCCCATCAGATCAGTGGGCCTCCAACCTGCATCTCATCCATTTGTTTCTCATCCTCAGATCTGTCAAGTGATTTCAAAGCCACCATATCTGAGAATTCTGAGAGCTATTTGTTAGATCTAAAGACAGCTAGGTCTTCGACTCCGACTGCGTCCCTGACTTGTTCAGCTCCAATCTCTGTCTCAGAGCTGAAGCTTTGGCAGTGGATCTGGGGGGGGGGGGGTTCGACTCCAAGGTGTTTGAAGTGTTGAAGTGGTCACTTACCCTTGGCACTGGATAGCTCTGGTCTGACACCTCCTTCATGGCAGGAGCCTGGGCAGGATTGGGGCTCAGCAGTGTCTGGAGCTTCAGCTCCCATGAAGCCAGCAACTGCTTCTTCCAGTCTTTCTGCCTTTGAGATGGTAAAGAGGGATTTCTCTCACCTGAGAGTCCAGTCTATTCTTATCTGTTTGGATCCTACTACCCTAGCACCTTTGGAGCCAAATTCTGAGCCTCATTGACCTATTGCACAGGGACAGACAGCCCATTTGAACTGTAGGGCAGTTTCTCTTCTGGAACTTCCCCTCTCTTTGAATACATCTCCAGATCATCCCACTGAAGAGGCCTCCCAGAGGAGACTGTGCAAAAGAGGAGGCACATAGATTCCCCTTAAGAATCTTTTACCAAAGCCACTGATTTTGATGAAAGGGAGGGGGGTCCCAAAGGTCTCCACCAGAAGATGTCTGCTTTGGAGACATTGTAGAGATCCTTAGCCAGAAAGGTGATGGTCTTCTGATCCTCCTTCCCAAGAGGAATCAGTGTTCCTAGAAGCCTTCTAGTCTGTCCCATCTACATCTTAGGTTACTCCCCCAATGGATGATGTTATAGATCTCGTGTCTCACTGGGCATGGAAGGAACCGGATACTGTAGAACCCATCCCATGTTGCCCTAATAAAGTTCTTGTTTTGCCCAAAGATAGACCTCATTGGAGTAAGGGAGTTCCTGTGGATGACATGTTTGTGGCAGCGGCCACTAGGAAAGAGTTAGCAGAACATAGCTGTTCTGTCCACCCTCCTAATAGAGAGTCCAGAGCGATGGAGAGGTTTGGAAAGTGCATTTGACCTCAGTGACCTTTGCTTTAAAGTTGCTTAATTATTTGGTACATTTCACTAGATTGCATAAAAAGACTTGATTAACAAACTCCCCAAGTCTCTTCCTGGGTCCTTGTCAGTAGAGGAGTACAAACAGCTATCTTCGCAGCTGACAACCCTTCAATCTATTTCCAGCAATTTCAGGAAGTTGATCTCTCATGCAGCAGAACATTCCTCATGAGTGGTGAGTTTAGTCATAGCCATCAAGAGGCATGCTTGGATGCACTTATATGACTTTATGAAGCCCTTCATGTCTTCTTTCATCAGTGCTCCCTTTGGATGATCTTCCTTGTTTGGCCCTACATTAAAAGAAATACTTTCCTGTAGTGAGCAAAACAGAAAGACCTTGTCTGCCATGGGAATACAGGAATCAGCATGGAGGGAAAAAAGATGTGGTTCCAAAAGTCACAAGGTCATTTCCAGGACTCAGGAGGGGAAACTTCTCCCAGAGATGGGAGGGGGGGAGTTCCAATGGGAAGATACCACTGTTACGGCAGAGGAGGCCCACAGAACCAAGGGTTTCAATATACCTTCTCAGATAAACCCTTCCAATACTCCTGAAGGATTGCCCGACTGCTCTTTTCTGGAGGCATTCAGGGGGAGGGGGGGGTGGCACTTGTCTGTGCGCCCAGCTTCAATCACAAAAGACAATTAGGTGCAAAAAAATATATCCAGAGGCTATTTCTTTCCTTTTTTGAAAACCCCACCAGCCAAACAGAAATGGATTCCTGTTGTTCCACCCAGTCAGTGGGAGTTAGCAGGCTTACAAATTCAAAAGCTGCTAGACAAAAAAGTCATCTAAGAGGTTCCACCAGATCAAAGAGGATCCAGGATTTGCTCAAGTTTCTTTTTAGTGCCAAAGAAAATGGGGGACCTGAGACCCATTCTGGACCTCCGCAATCTAAATCAGTCCATAAAGAGCTCCAAGTTCCAGATGGTCACAGTTCAGTCCATTCTACCTTTTCTACAAAAGGACACTTGGATGTGCTCTGTCAATCTCCAGGACACTTACTATCACATCAAAATGATCAGATGCTCCCGGAGATTAATGCACTTTTGGCTGATGACCAGTCATTACCAGATGTTCCTTGTGTTTCACTGTTGCAGTCATTACATTTGAGTAATCTGCTGGCAGGTTGCCCTCAGTCGGCCTGATTAACAAAGTCTTGGGTCCTGCGTTGGTTGCTGTCCCTTCTTCCATTACGTCAGTCTTTCTTGCCGTGCAGTGCCCGAAGCAGAAGCAGTTCGCAAGTGCTGGTCAGCAGACTCCTGAAATTTTCGTTTTTGAGTTTCAGAATCAAAGTCTTCACCATAAAGCTAAGTACCCCATTGGGGAAACTTTTTATTGCTCCTTACTGATGTCAGTAAAAGTTAATAATTGCATTACTTGTGGGAAGCAAATTCCTCATAAAGATTTTCATTTGTATTGTATTCCTTGCTTAGGCCCTGACCACGACGTACCTTGTTGTTGGTTTTGTGCTTTATTTAATCAGCGCACTATCTGTAGTCAGTACATTTTTACCTCTAATTATTTCGGTTCTCTTTTTAATTATCCAGAAATTATGTAGTTTAGACATCCGACTACCGGAATACCGAAAAAACGCAAAGAAAAAGACAGAGACAGGCCGTTGAGGTCCAAAACTGCCAATGACGCTTCTCCTAAGCCAGTCGCCAGTTCGCTGGCACTCAGTGAGGCCCTTTCGCAGCCCCTGATAAAACCAATTCTGATTTGCAGGCCTCTACTGAGACCCATTCGGAGTCCGGTATGCCGCGAGATGCTTCACCTATGGAACCCGCTGATGTCTCTACCTTGGATAGATCCAGAGCCGCTGTGCAGGCATCGGCTTCTGAGGGTGTATTCAGGCCTACAGACTTGCATATTAAACCGACTCCACCTTCAATACTAAGGCCTAAATCTCAATCTGTGTCTAAAAAACCGATGCCCAGGCCACATGTTCAGGCCCCTATGTCTAAAAAAACAAATGATCAAAATGGCTGAAGATTTGATTACTCTAATCAGGGGTAGTCAACCCCCCCCCCCCTTTCTAAGAGGCCTAGGGATGAGCTTGACTATGAATCTTCTGAACAAGACTCTGTTTCTTCTGACTCTTCTAATGACCTGGATTTGTCCATACCTACTTATGAGGATTCTGATGCAGAGGATTCCATTCCCTCTGCTGCCCCCGAGGACTTTTCTTTTGGGGAAACTTTACATACCTTAAGGGAGCATTTCCACTGGGAAAGTCAGGAATTTTCTGAATCCAAAAAGAGGCTTAGGGATTTCCTTCTTCTTCCTCAGCATAGGCCTTTGGCTATACCTCCTGTACTAGACATCGTTGATGATGTGTTTTCGGAATCCAGTATGGCCCCTGATTCCCTGCCTCAGCTCCTAGTAAACCAGACAGATACTACAGGGTTCCTGAGTCCCACAAGTTCCTTTTCAAAAATCCTGTTGTGGTCCCAGCAACCATTTCTCAGGGGCCCAAGGGCATTAAGGCTTCTACTGCTAAAAATCCTACCCCTTCTGATAGAGACTCCAGGGTGTTGGATAGATGGGGTAAAAAGGTTTATACTTCTACAACTTTAGCAATCAGGGCTTTAAACTGTCAATTCCATATGCTAAAATAGCAACAGTATACCATGGGACTGCTTAAACAGAAAATGATGTTGATTTCTGACTGTGTGGAAAATAAAGATTTACAGGATTTATTGCATTCAGCTGAACAAGTTGGAAAACATACTTTGCAATGTGGTTTTGATTCTTTAGAGGCCTCTTGCAGGGCTGCTGTTACTGGGTCTGTGCTTAGAAGGCATGCTTGGCTTAAGGAACAATCTCTGCCTGATCATGTTAAAGCAAAATTGTTGGATGCTCCTTTGCATCAGGACTGTCTTTTTGGCAATAAGGCTGAAGAAGTTCTAAAAAAGATGGAAGATAAAGCTAAATCTATGCAAACTGTGAAATATTTCTTACAAGTGCAACCTCCAAGATTTAGTAGGCACTGGCCTACTAAGAACTGGTCTTTTCCAGCTCCTTCCAGATCCTTTCAAGCCAAACCCAGACACACCAAAAGCACCAGGTTTCAGTCCCAATGTGGCTCTCAGAACTAGGCAATTGGGGTGCTTCGACTTCCAAATCTGGAAATAACAAGACACCGCCCTATGGTAAACAGTTTCAATGACTTTCCTTTAAAATTACCAAGCACTTACCTCTCAGCCACCCCTTTGGGGGGGAAAATTGCTCTTCATGCAAAAAACTGGCAACTCATAACCCAGGACAAATGGGTTTTAAATATAGTGTCCCAGGGATACAGATTTCATTTCCACACGTTGCTAACTCCAAACGGGTGGCCAGACCTGCCCCCAAATCAGTGGGCAGAGGCTCAGAAGCAAGTATTTTCCCTCTTAAACATGGGGGCTATTCAACCAGTACCAGAAGAGGAAAAGGGACAAGGTTTCTATTCCAGACTTTTCCTGGTACCCAGAAAAGACAAATCATGGCGTCCAATTCTGGACCTGTCTACTCTTAACACCTTCCTGGACATTCCAAAATTCAAGATGTTGACTCTTCACCACTTATTTCCTATGCTAGGCAAGGATGCCTGGTTGACAACTCTAGATTTAAAAGAAGCTTATCTGCATATCCCAATCAGGGAATCTTGCAGAAGATACCTATGCTTCAAAGCAGGCTACTTGCATTATTAGTTCTCTGCACTGTCCTTTGGCTTGTCTGCTGCACCCAGGGTATTCACAAAGTGCTTGGCTCCAGTAATTGCATTTTGCAGGCAAAGAAATATTCAAATATATCCATACCTGGACGATTGTCTAAATCAGGCAGAAAACCAGGCCATACTTATAAAACATCTGGCGTATGTAAAAAGGGTTCTAACTTGTCAAGAGTACACCATAAACGAAAAGAAATCACAACTGGTACCCTCTCAACAAATTATATTCTTGTGTGCAAGCTGGAATACAACTGCCCAGATGGCTTTCCTCACGCCAGAAAAGCAAAATCCTTTGGTGACTTACTTCAAACAGGTGGCCACAAAAACCCTGCTATCTACAAGACAAATACTGCAAGCTTTGGGGTTCATGGCCTCCTGCATTATTCTAATTCCATATGCAAGACTGCATATGAGGAAACTTCAGTGGTACTTAAAAAGTTTATGGAGTCAACATTGTCACATCCTGGAAACAATGATTCCTTTCATACCTTGCCTACGCCTAGAGTTCCTATGGTGGGCAGAGGCCTACCACTAAAACAAGGGACTGCCATTCACACCACCCCCTGCCGCCCAAACCCTGACTACAGACGCATCAGGCTATGCATGGTGGGCTCATCTGGCAGGGAGGTGCATTCAGGGCAAATGGAGCCCAAATCAAATGCATCTACATATCAATCAAAAAGAAATGCTAGCTGTACAGAATGCTCTGACAACCTTCAAGGACTATCTTCATCCAGGACAACTAATGGTAAAGATGGACAACACCATGGTTATGTGGTACATAAACAAGCAGGGGGGTACACATTCCTACCCCCTCTGCAAACCAGCCATGGCATTGTGGAACATGGCCTTGAGCTACTAAGTACAACTACAAGCTCAATTCCTGCCAGGAAAGCTGAATATTCTGGCAGATGAACTAAGCAGAAATTTCATGGACCCATACAAATGGAAACTGGAAACACAGATTTTCAACATGTTGACAAGCAAATGGGGGAGCCCAGACATAGATCTATTTGCCACCCCCCAGAACTACCAGTTGGACAAGTTTTGCACAATAACTCCTCACAAAAAAGCCTGGAAAGTGGATGCTCTGTCCTTCAGCTGGCAAAACCTATCAGTCTATGCCTTTCCCCCTCTGCCTCTGCTCTCCAAAGTTCTGCTAAAAGTCAAACAGGAAAAACCAAAAATGATTTTGATTGCTCCAAACTGGCCACGCAAACACTGGTACCCACTCCTGCGCAGTGTGTCACAAATATCCCCATGGCACCTGCCTCAGACACCTTCCTTACTGTCTCAGCAGGAGAACCATATTCTGCACCCTCAGCTCCCTACTTTGAACCTTGCAGCTTGGCTAATCACTTAAATTCACCCTTAGCATCCCTCATCAAGCCTGTGATGGATGTCATCTTGGAGGCGAGAAGACCTAGTACTAGAAAATCTTATGCTGACAAATGGAAAATATTCTGTGCTTGGAATCAATCTCAAGGAATGAGCACAGCAGCGCCCAATTTACCTCAGATTTTACAATATTTAACTGAGATGCTTCACAGGGGCCTGTCTTTTTCCTTCATTAAAATCCACACCTCAGCCATTTCAGCTCATTATAACACAGAACCCCCCCCCCTCTTTTCTCATCCTCTGCTCAAGCAGTACCTCAGAGGGGCCAAGAACATGAGACCTCCCAGGAGAGCTCCATCCCCTGCCTGGGACCTTGACTTTGTATTGGAGAAACTCCCTCTGCCTCCTTTCGAGCCAGCCGCTACTGCAGACTTAAAATTTCTTTCTTGAAAAACAGCCTTCCTTCTGGCAATCACTTCAGCTAGAAGAATCTCCGAGTTACAGGCCCTTATGGCAGTGGAGCCTTTCATCATTTTTCATGCGGACACGGTTTCACTCAGGACCAATCCATCCTTCATGCCCAAGATGGTATCGAGTGTGGCTCTTAATCAGTCCATTCATTTGCCAACTTTCTTTCCCAATCCACAGAACAAAGGGGAATGGATTCTGCATTCATTGGATGTGCACAGGCAACTGAGATTCTACTTGGACAGGACTAAAACTCAAAGAAAATCTGAACAACTGCTGGAATCATTTGCTGCAGGGGCAGAGGGAAAGGCTATTTCAAAACAAACCATTTCTAAATGGATAAGCCATTGCATTCATTTCTGCTATAAGCATCATGGAAAGTCTGTCCCCCAGGGGATCAGATCTCATTCCTCCAGGGCTGCATCTACTTCTACAGCCTTTCTCAGAGGTGTTCCTACCAGGGATATTCTAGAGCTGCTACCTGGAGTTCAGTTCATACTTTCACCAAGCATTATTATCTACCAATTTTCTCTAAATTCAGAGCTGGCTTTGCCACTGCTGTCTTGCAGGGCCTTATAGCTGGTCCTAATGCTATATAAATCCATCCTCCCAACCATGGCTTTGGGAATCTACCCAAATGTAATGATTGCAACAGTGAAACACGAAGAACATAGTACAGTTGTGTACAGTTACCATAAATATAGATGTTCAAGTGTATTCACTGTTGCAGTCCTGGTTACCCTCCCTCCAGCCCCCTGTTTTTTTCTCTGACTATACCTCTACTTTCTGTTCCTGTGCTTAAAAGCCTTTTTGGTGTATTTGCTTTTGATTGGAGATATATTGCTGTAATTTAACATTATATTTTGCTCCCCATTCGGGGGGGCACCTGACATCTGGGACAAGAAAAACTGAGGTAATGACATTGGCTGCATGTTTTATACCCCTGACGACCTGACGTCATGGAAGAAGGGACAGCAACTGACGCAGGACCCAAGGCTTTGTTAATCAGGCCGACTGAGGGCAACCTGCCAGCAGATTACCCAAATGTAATGACTGCAACAGTGAATACACTCGAACATCTACATTTATGGTAAGGGTACACAACTGTACTTTTAGAACCCTGCCCTTTGGTTTCACCACAATCCCCAGAGTGTTCACCAAATTTATGACATTGGTAGCAGCTCACCTGAGACTACTTGGATTCGGAGTGTTTCCTTACCTAGACAGTTGGCTCCTCACTGCCTCAATCAGGCATCTCCTCAAGAAGGCAAGGAACTACTTACTCTAATTATGCCAGTCTTTAGGAATCACAGTCTATTATGCCATGTCCCATCTACAACCAGTTCAAGTCTTGGAGTTTATAGAGCTCCCCTGGACACCACCAGTCAGTTGCCCTTTCTTCCATCAAACAGAGTATGATTGCAGGTGAGAGATTCTTTCACACCCTTCTCCCTCATTCTTCCCTTGCAAAACTAGTTCTTCAGGTTTTGGGTCATTTGCAATGGCTATTACCTTGGTCCCGATGGCTAGATTCCACGAGTATTTTTCAGTGGTCAACTACAGCCTATATCCTATCCAATAAAACTTTCTCAGATTTGCAAGGATTCCTTGTGTTGGGGGGTACTGTCCAATGAAGATTGTCAGGGATGCCCCTTCGTGTTTCCACTCCCAGTAGCCACAGTGACCATAGACGCCTAACAACTGTGGTGGGGGGGGACATTTCTTTGGATGGACTGTCCAAGGCACATCAGAAGAGACCAATCTGCATATCAGTCTCCTAGAGATGAGGATAGTCCTCCTAACATTGCAGACTTTTCAGGACTCCCTTCTTCCAGGGATGATTGCTGTCCAATCAGAAGTTTGATACTTCATCCTGGGGAAATCCAGTGTGCTAGCAGACAAACTCAGCTGGTTCATTCTGATAACTCATGAGTGGTTTCTCAACCAGTTGGTGGCAGAGAATATTTTCCGTCTATGTGGTCAACCTTGCTGCAATCTGTTTGCCTCTCCCCACAACAAGAAGTGCAGTGGGTTCTTTGATCTGATCCCTGCTCCAGGGGATGTCACCAAGAGATTATCTAGTCCATGTTTAGCCATCTGGTCTCCTTTACGCTTATCTTTCCTTACCTGTAATCCCCAAATTTCTTCAAGAAGCACTTCGGTTGAAGCGCATGGTTATTCTCATTGCCCCCTTTTGGCCTTGGTTTCCCTTCCTGTGGTCTCATCTTCTTCATCTGACATGGATTCTGGACCCCAGTCCAGATCTAATTTCTCATCCCTCAGGGATGACATATCCAGACATTGCAGGCCTCAAGTTGACAGCATAGTTTCTCCAATTCCATTAATGGTTAGACAGCCCAGACTTTCCTCACTGGTTCACCAGATATTCCTGTCATCCCAAAAAAAATTCACTAGAAAATAATTACAAGAGTAAATAGAAAAGATTTTCTTATTGGGCCTGCCAGAGAGACTTTGATCCTTTTACTACACCTATTTCTTGCTTCAGTTTTTCAAGAAGGGACTATTTTTTTGCTGTCAGTGTTCAGTTAGAAGCCGTTTCAAATGTTCATACTGGCGATAATACTCCCCCAACTTCTTCTAAACTGTGCAAAGCATTCCTTAAAGGTACTTTTTTGCTTAGACCTCCAGTTAAAGACCCTTCTGCACCCTGGGATCTTATGTTGTTACTGCAAGGTTTGACTCACACTCCTTTCAAACATTCAGCCAAGTCGAATCTCAAGTTTCTGTCCTGGAAAATGTTTTATCTAGTGGCCATTACTTCAGCAAAGTGAGTTTCTGAACTCCAAGCTCTCTTCTCAAAATTCCCTTACTTGGTTTTCTACAAAGATAGAGTCACTTTACGTACTAATCTATCCTTTCTGCCCAAAGTGGCCTCAGAGGCAAACATCAATAAAGTCAGCTACTTACATGTTTTACCATAATTTTTCTAACAAAGGTGAATATGTGGTTCATCTGTTAGACATGCATAGACAGCTCCGCTTTTATCTGTATAGAAAAAGGTTTTGAGAAAAACTGATCAGCTGTTCATCTCCTTTGCCCCCCCCCCCCCCAATCGGTTGGGAAAACCAGTTTCTAAAGTTACCTTAGCAAAGTGGTTAACAGATCTGATATTGTTTGTTTAAAGTTAACCAGGTTCATTGCTTTCTTGTCCAGAGCTTCTGTTGGTGATGTTTGTGCTGCAACCTCTTGGTTCAATGCTCATACCTTTATTGGTCATTCCCCCTCACATTTCATCTAGGAGTGCCTGATAGGGGCTGAAACAGGAACAGGATTTCCAATATCACCATATTTCCTTTGTTTTCTTTTTATTTGGGCTATAGTGAGCCCTTATGTTTATGGGGCAGGAAACTCTATCTGAGGCATTATAGGGCTCTGAGGCATTATGGGTAAAGAGAAGAGCTTAAGAAACTGATCCAAGAGTCTAAGTAAATGTGGCTAAGCTGAATCTGAAGACAGATCAGAGACCCATACATTGAGGAAGAATAAAAATGGACAACACAGTTGCACAGTTATGGTGAGTACATAACTCTTCTTTTTATTCAAGAAGGAAAATGCTTGGAAACCAGTAGTGGATCTTTCTTTCCTAAACCTGTTTGTGATAGTGCCCATATTCAAAGTGATGTTACTTCACAACCTGTTATCTCATTTTTCCTCCTTCAACTTTCCTTGTAACACTAGATTTAAAAGATGTTTATCATCGTATTCCTTTTCATACAAGCTTCATATGTTTAAGGTTGTGTGAGTCTTGATTACATTATGAGTTGTCTGCCTTGTGTGAATCTTGATCACATTGTCAGTTCTCTGCCTTACCCTTTGGACTATGCACTGCACCAAGAGTGCTCACAAGTGTCTAGCTCAAATTACAGCTCTTTCAAGGCTACAGGGTATCCACATTTTCCATATTTAAACTACTTGCTTATCTTTGTAGAGTCTTTTTCAAAATGTCAGGAATCCCTCTCTCTTGGGTGAGAGATCTTTTACACAAGCTGGGATTCCAAGAGAGGATTCAAAAGTCTTTCATGACTCTTACTCACAGAAGTTTTGTTTCTGGGATGTCAGCTAGACACCACAGTTCAAAGAGTTTTTCTTCCACAGGGAAAATTAGATCCCTATCTGTATCTATTTCTGTGGGTTTCCACGCAGACTTTGATCACTAGGAGGACATACCTTAGGATTTTGGGTCTCATGGTTTCTGTGATTCAAATTATTCCTTGGAAAGACTCCACATGCAGTGATATCTGATGTCTCTTTGGTCCCAGCTCCAACACCCCCTTGTCATTTCATATCCCAGGGGTTTGTCAGAAGGGAAATCACTTGGTGGCAAAAACGGATATCCCTAAATACAGGCCTCTGCTTCTCCCTCCCTATTCCAAAGCAGTCAGTCACCACAGATGACTTGGACTTTGGGAGCAGTCTCAGGGGGGATAAATGTGCAAGGTGTGTGGGACACCAAAGACAGATGCAAGCACATAAATGTAAAGAGATGTTTGATCAAGGCACTCAACTCTCTGAATCAAGTTTTGGTCCCTGTTACCTCTTCAAGTTGTGAGAAACAATTACACAGTCATGTGGTACATCAACAAGCAAGGGAGTACCAGGTCATTACCGCTCTGCAGATTAGCCATGTTAGCTTGAGATATAGCTTCAAAGCGCAGTTTCACCCTATATGTGTCCTACCTTCCATCAGAGCACAACTGTGTGGCAGACGAGCTAAGAAGGACAATGGCAGACCGTCACAAATGAAAACTAGATCAGGGGATCTTCCAAGTTGATCCATCTATGGAGATTTCCTCACATAGACCTATTTGCCTTTTCTCTGAACAATCAGCTGGCAAGATTCTGCTTCAAGACAGGAATGTTGTATGCTTTTCCACCCTTTCTACTAATATCCAGGGTACTTCTGAAGATTCAGAAGGAATCCCCTCAAGATCATTGTGATTACTCCCTTCTGGCCCAGGGAATGGTGGTTCTCCCTTATTTTGGAAACTCACAAGGAGCAATTACCAGAAGCTTCCACACAGACTGGATTTACTCTCACAAGAACAAGTTTTTTTGATACACCCCAACTTCAGTCAACTTCAGCTGACTGCCTGGAAGGCAAGGTTTCAATTCCCTTTAGCCATCTGATTACTGCGAACATGCCACAGGTAGTAATGGAGGCAAGAAAGCCTGCTGCTAGAAAATCATGCATTAGCACACTGAAAAGTTTTTCTAGTTAGTGCCAACAGCATAATCAGCACCAATTCAAGGCTAGTTGTTCTCTGGTTTTACAGTATTTATGAGTTACTAACATGTGGCCTTTTTCTTACTCCTCTGTCAAGATTCATGTATTAGCCATTTCAGCATGTCTGTCCATGGGTTCCCTTTCAATGCAATCTCATGTCAAAATGTTTTTGAAGGAGGTTTTGCATAAGAGTCCTCCAAGAAAACTGGTGGACCCTCCTTGAGGTTTTTAATATGGAAAACAGTTTTACTCATTATTCTGACTTATGCAAGAAGAGCATCTGAGTTGCAAGCTGTTAGAAGGTCACCTTATCTCATCTTCCACAGAGACAGGGTTTCTTAAACTAATTATTCTTTGCCTACATTGGTATCCAAGTTTATCTTTAGCCAATCTTTCAATATCTCTGGTTTCTTCCCTGAACCTAAAAATGAGGGACAGAGGTATGACACTGCTATCCCAGCTATTTGGAATCTTGTAAATAATTCTATGTTATTTGTGAACATTGATATGATTTATAGAGAAATGTGTGTAAAGTACTGAACTAAAATGTAACCACATCATACCCTACTGGAAAAGAACAGAAATGTATAAAACTATATGCCTGTGTAAATGTATGTTTTAATAGTAGAAGGTGGGACATACAGTTAACTTGCAAAACTTCAAGATAATAAGTTGAAATTAAAGTGTTTTACGATTGTGTTATCTCAGTGAAGCAGACACAATGTCTAGAGCTAGAGGTTTTTCTATTGTCTTGAAACAGAAATAATTACTAGGTTTCAAATGTAAAAGTGTGTAATTGTTTTACAACTTCCATTTCTGAGCAAACATCTGAGAGATGTGTATTTTCACACAGAGATGTTAAAATTCAGTTAGTATCTGTTAGCCTGGGAACTGAAGGCAGGTGACAAAGAGTGATGTCCTCCAAGCTAACCCAGCAGTAATGTTCATTATTAATTTAAGAACTCTCTGAGAGAGAGTCTGGGCATTTTGTATCTTGTCTTGGACCTAGAAACATCAATTCAGCACTTCTGCATTTGTCTTGTTCTGTAAGTAAGTTATTTAGGGCATAGTATCTTTTAGATATAGATAGGAATATAGTAAAGATCAGTTTAGATGTTTTCTGTATTTATTTGAGACTGTCCTGCAGTGTTATTTTAAAATATTTCCTCTGATTCTGAACTCTGGAGTTACTATGTTGTCTTGTTCTTTTATTATTTATTATTAAATATATTTAAACACTGCAGTGGTGGTGCTGCAGTAGCGTCGCCCCATAGCAAGATGTTGTCCCGTTCGATTCTCAGCTAGAGCGTCTTCTGTGTGGAGGCATATGTGAATGGGGTGTGCCTTTGTTGAAGGTTGTGCATCAGGGCTGGTAACACGGTACGTAAAAATCCACTACCAATCATTAGCAGACTGGATTTCCGCTGTGGCGACCCCTAACCAGGAAAAGCTGAAAGACACAAACAATTAAATATATTTAAACCTATCTTTGTGGCTGATATTTGTGAGACATATTTAAGCTCTTAGAGTACTTGCATATGTATTTGGTGACACTGTACAGGCCACTCCTAAATAGCCTTGGTCACACTTACCATTTGGAATAGTAACATTACACAGTAGGATTGGTCATCCTTTGTAAGGGCCTTTATAGTAGCTGATAAGTAGGGGTTGGTGGTATTGATAACTACCTTATAGTCTGGGAAGAAGGGAGCATGGCTAGTAAACCTGTGCCAGCCTTCCCCATGTGTGTGTGTGTGTGTGTGTGTGTGTGTGTGTGTGTGTGTGTGTGTGTGTGTGTGTGTGTTTATATAAATTAAATCTCAAAGTGTGTATGTGTCAGCTACTTGGGCAGGGATGCAAAGCCCTGGTTGGACAGAGAGGGTGCTGAAGGTCTTGGCTTGACCCCTCTGCTGTGATCTTAACCCTATAGCTGTGCCAGTGGGAGTCTTATTGGGGATCTGGAGAAAGAGGGACAAACCAGCACCAGACTGACTGTGATCTCTGTGTGCTCTTAAGGGAAATTCTACTTTACTATGTGTGTACTTGTCATCCTTCCATTGTGTATGTCCCTCACTGTTGTCAGTGGTGAGGATTGAGGCTCCTTGATTACTCGGCCAGTGCAGGGGCATCACATATTAATTGGTGGCAGTGGTGGGATATCCACATCACATATTATTGGTTGACAGTAGTGAGTTAGCCACATCACAAGAGAATACTTCATACTTTGGATGTCCACAGACAACTCTGGTACTATCTTGACAGAACAACATATTTTAGAACTTCTGATCTGTTGTTCATTTACTGAGAAGGTAAGAGGAAGGGACAACCTGTATCAAAGCAGACTATCTGCAAGGGGATTTCTCAGGCTATTACCTTTTGTTATTCCCTCCCCAACAAAACTATTCCAGGCAGGGTCAAGGCATAGTCCACCAGGGCCTTGGGTTAATCTATGGCTTTTTGAAAAGGGATGAACTCAAGAAGTATTCTAGAAGCAGCAGCTTGGTTCTCTGTACATACTTTTACAAAGCGTTATAAACTAGATTCATTTTCCAGGTCTAGGACAGTCTTTGCTAGGATCATTGTCCAGGGTCTCCTGGATCCTTTCATTCCCACCTCCTAAGCTGTGGTAGTCTGTCATATAGCTTAGGCTACTACAGCAGTGATCAGTGTGATGAACATAGTTGTGTAAGTAAATTTACCATAACAATACACAACAGAATGATCACAGCTGCAGTACCTCCCTTTCTCAGTTGGAATGAAAGCTGTGAAGGGTTGGTGCCCAAAACCTGTCATTTTAATCACCTCAGCATGAGCTTGACTAATGGTTTGAATGCATGGTAAGTGAAACTTTGAAAGCTGGCCAGCTATTATATTTTGTGCAGGATATAATCCATGTAGCTTAGGCAACTGTAACAGTGGCCATTCAAAATCTACTTTTGTGGTAGGTTTACTTACCCAACTGTACATTTAAAAAATTCTGGGTGTCCTCTAGTTGTGCTGAGGTAATTACTAGTTAACATAATTTTCCCTTACATACTTGACTTGAATGGATTGTACCTACAAGCTAAGGTTAGTATGTTTAAATGAAATACTTTTCTTTGACCTTCAAAGATAAATTTCAGAAAACCTTTACAAGTATTTGTACAAAATGAATAAATTAATTCTCATTACCAGTCCACAATAAAAATCATTCATGTATCATCTGTAAAATTGTATTAGCCTAAATAAAGGTGTCTCATGAAGAAAACTTTGTTCACATTCTACAGAATGTAATATTTGCAAATGCATGGGATCATAATGGCTCCCATTGTTGCATTGTGTTTTCTTACAATACTTCCCTTCGAAAATGGAAATAGTATTAGTTAAACTAAGCTCAAATCAGTTCAGTTTGTGTAGAATTTTTTGGTATAATGGTATGAACTTTTTTTAACTATATCCCATGAACAGTGGAAGTGCATAAGAAACAATATCTGGGGTAACCAGTTTAAGACTAGCTCAGTTATTGGCTGCCCTTAAATTATTTAGAAGAAAGTCCTAAATATCTTTCTGAAGAGATAGTTTACTCTTACTGTACTGTTCAGGTGCTCATCAACATATAATGCTAGGGGTTTCATTCTGTAACGCCCTAGCTGCCAATATTTGCTTAAAAGGAAATACACAGATTGAGCAGTTGAAACAACTGATAAATGTTTGTACTGATAATTCCAGGTCACTATTTTGGTAGGCTGTATAATGCATAGTTGTTTTGCATGTGAAAGTGGAGGACTGAAAAAAAATAGTTGAGTGTTGTGTCAGATCTGATTTGAACATGTTAAGTGTTAAGCTGGCAAGGTCATATGACTGCAGCTTTTATAAATATCATAGATTTAGTGCAAAAGGTTCTCCCTTAATTCTAACTTATGACAATAAAGCTATTACCAGCAGTAAACATGACAGTTACAATTGTAGTATAGCAGTGTATGTATCTGTTTATTGCTTTTGTAATGCATTTTTTGTTGGTAAACCTACATGGAATTGATGCCAATGTATTTATGAACATAATAGCACCAGATATCATCTCTTTCCCAATCTCTGTCCTAATCAACTGATCTTTTATTAAACAATACATTCCAAAACTATGGAAAATCCCTCACATCATTTCTCTTCATGAAGGTGGAACATCAGCAGAACTCAATAACTATAGACCAATAGCAATTCTCCTCCCCCCACCCCATGAAAACATTCTGGAAAAATGCATACATGTGCAATTAGTCCAATATCTGCTAAACAGTTACATTCTATCTTCTAAACAGCAGGGTTTTAGGCTTAAGTACATCACTACCACTGCTCTTGTCAGGTTTACTAATTCTGTTAACCAGCTTAGAAATGCCAGCTTCCATGTACCCTCTATCTTCTTGACATGTCAAAAAGTTTGTGACAGGGTCTCCCATCAGAAACTTCTGAATGAGTTAGCCTCCTTAAACCTGTCCCAGTCTGTACTCTGTTGGTTTCTAAGTTATTTGTCTGACCGTCAACAGACTGTAAAATAGCATAATGAACTGTCTTCTCATTTACCTGTCACTGTCGGTGTACCACAAGGATCCATACTTGGCCCACTACTTTTCACTATTTTCACCAATAAACATTTCTCTGCCACTCAGAATGCTACGATCATACAATACTCAGAAGACTCCACCTTTATTTGTTCAGCTCCCTCCGTACCTGCACTTCTACAAACAACTCAGACTGCCTTCAGTGACATTGAAAACTATCTTTCTGACTCACAACTTGTTCTTAATCCCAGTAAAATCTAGCTCATGCTATTTACCAGTAATAAACTACAAAGCCACCCACCCCCTTCAGCATCTCTTCCTCCAGTAATATTGTGATAGATCCAGTGGAGCAGACCAAGCTCCTAGGGGTGACCATAGATAATAACCTTAGATTTGACAAGCACCTTGCAGTAACTATCAAAAAGGTGCACATCAAGCTAGGCTCCCTCTATAGAATCAAGCCCCTCCTAACTGACTCTACCAGAAAGGCCGTATCCAGAATTCACCCTCTTTCCACTACTGTGAGCATCCCCACTTTTCACCAACTTTAGAAAAACTGATTTAAACAAATTAAAGTCCTGTTATAATAAAATAGCAAGATTCGCTTCTAACCTCCCACATAGATCACAACATTGCATAGCTCTGCATCTTTCACCATGGAAATAACTGTCCTGCTTTCAAACACTTTATTCACGCCCTTGATCACTAAAATCCTCCAACAAAAATCTTCTAAAAGTAATCAAATCCAATAATAACTATGGAGATTTCCTATTCTCAAACCAAGTATCTAAATTATGGAATTCCTTACTACAAGCAATACTTAATACTACCAACATATCCAAATTCAAACAACTACTAAAGGAGCACCTCACCAACAA
Organism: Protopterus annectens; assembly: GCF_019279795.1. Classification (NCBI taxonomy): domain Eukaryota; kingdom Metazoa; phylum Chordata; order Ceratodontiformes; family Protopteridae; genus Protopterus; species Protopterus annectens. The sequence continues at coordinate 497,906,120 of NC_056735.1, read as the reverse complement.
CTGGCTTTGCTCCTGTACCAAACCAGGCTTGAAAAAATGTCTCTCTGCATCTAACACTTTCTTGCTATACAATTCTGTCTAACTCTGTTCAGCTTTACCCTTGTACTTTTAACCTGATCTACCTGCAACCCATCCCTTTATTTTCTGTCACTCATGTCTTGTAACTTTCTGTCTTTACAACTGTATTTCATGATACTGTTCTTTTTTCGTACAGCTGTATTCCATGATACTATTCTTTTTTTTTCCAAGTTTTATTAATGTTAACTCATATACTAGAATTTTCTACTGTGTATTGTGTATTCTGGATTGTATACTGTTTTATTTATTCTGTTATATATTCCCTTTTCAAGTATGTTTTTGTTAAAAATGTTTTTTTTTTTTAAATTGTTTATTGTTAAACATTATTTCATTTTTGTAAATTTTGTCATATGGAGCTTTTCTCTCCAGGCCTCTGCTGAAAATGGGCCATTGGCTCAGTTGGGCATTCCCGGTAAAAAAATGTAAAATAAAAGTAAATAAAATAATTATGCTATTAAGACAACGCAAGGCATAAATGTCTTGTACAAGTATACTGATACATTCAAGTTTTAGATATTTTCCTTTGTGTTTGATAATGTAAAAGAATATGAAAGAAGGGGTGACTTGAATTTACTACTTGAAGAAAACGAACTTGGCTGGTAGTCTAAATTTAATGCCAGGGTCCTCCAGGTGTTAATGATATTGTCAGTATAATATATGTTTAAGTACATTTTAAAATCATGTTTACTTCTGTTTTGCACTTGTATTTGTTTATTGTCTGTGTCTTTATTTTTGAATGTGTAATGGTTGTTGCACATAAATAAGATTGCTTTTATTTCATGGTTTTAGTTGAATGTGGTTGATTAGTTTACTAGATCACATGAGAGGATTTTACATTTTTGATAGAGCTTTGGTACAGTTGTATTTTAACTGAAGTCTCAGTGTAAAGTGGGCTATGAAGTTGCTTAGTGAAGTATAGTTTTACCTTGTGTTTTTTAATAAAAGGTATCTTTTTTATTTTATACTTAAATTCAATAAATGATGAAAACAGATTACTGTTTGTTATTTTTAAACCTCCTAATTAAATGTAAGATCTTATATGATCAGGTCCATCAACTTTAAACCAGTAGGACTAAGGCCTCAGATCTTAGGCAACTTGACTTGTGAAAATGTCTCAGGCTGTAACTCGCTCTGTGCTTAGCAGTGCATTTTCAGATGTCTTTTGCAGTTCTGAGTTTGCAGCATAGAAACATCCTCAGGCTGTTTTTCATATGTTATCAGGGGAAAAAAAGTTCTTCAGAGTTGCATTTTGTGCTGCCGCACAGAATTATCAGTCAAGTGTTTCCTGTTGTCTTGGCTTTGAAGGACAAATCAAACCCTTCCTTGTGTTTTTTTGGTAAAAAGCTGATGTTGCCTCCCATTAGGACTTAAGCTTCCTGCTGCTCCTTTCACCCAGCTCAACCATCCATGTGAAAATATCCCAGTTAGATTTGCTAGGATTTTAATCCTTTTTCAACAGTTTGTAGTGCAGTGCTGCTGTATGTGTTTTTTATGGTAATAGTTAGAATCTAGTTGCCCTTCTAATCAATGTCTCTGCTATTCTGTTTATCTTATAGTCAGTTTTAGCTGAGCTGAATTATTTTGGCTGACTGTGCTTTACTGATTTTTTCAGTCCATTTGAAATTTATTAGAATAGAGAGCAACGTGTGATTCTTGTGGTCACAAAAGTCCATCCCTGTAGAGGCATTTGCTGTTTACTTTTTGCCCTGGCTCTGAACAGGTAAACCAGGATTGTAATATTTGTAGTGCTTTTGCTAAGTGTACATTGATTGCTAGGAAGAGCAAGTTAATTTTGAAAGGGATGTTGACTAGAGAAGATTTGACTCCAGTACAGTGTTCCGCTTCCTGATCCAAGGATGTATCTTCTTAAGTCTTACAAAACAAAGAAGGAAAAACTGGGTAAGACCTTCTTCAAAGGCATTTCTCCTGGTCCTCCAAATAATCAAATACTAGATTATGACTTTTTTTTTACATTGTAAACTGCTTTTTTGAGCTAAATGTTGTAGCATATTCTTGCATCTGTAAATATGTATATATATTTGTTTTTTAATATATTCTTGTATCTGTAAATGCATTTTGTTCATTTCTTATGTGACCCTAATTGCCCGGAATGTGTGTGCAAATGATCCATTGGGATTAGTGCACTAACCCTTTAAACAAATAAATATAAATAAATAAATAATGCCAACCCAGTTTGTTCTTCTGGAGTCCCTAACCTGGCAGTGTTATCTAAGATCGACCTCAAAGATTGTTTAGAAAGGACACTGTTTCCTTCTTCTCTGAGGTAAAACATGGCAGTTTTATGCCTTCCAGTTCCAAACTTTCATTCACCAGGTCTGAATGGTCTTTTCATTTCATACTGTAGCCACTTTGTGACTGATGACCTGGGCTGATGGAAAATAATGAGAGCTGTTCTGCAGTCATCGATAGAGATAGCTAGAAATGTTTGTCTCATTCCCCCTCATTTGCTGTGCCCTTTTTTCCTGATGTGTCCTCATTGGTTCCTGTCTTTGGGGAAGTTCCTATGAAATCATTTGGCAATCTGCAGGTGTTGGGAGTCAGCACTCACTGACTCAGACATCAGTGAATGTAGTGGTTTTGACTGGGGGGAACCACAGCTTTTCTTATTGAGGCTTTTCACTTCACTAACATTAATGACATAAATGGTATCAGTTCAGGCCATTGGCACTGACTACATTTTCATCTGATGATATTGAGGTTGAGTTGTTCAGAACAGTCCCAGCACTGATGCCTGCAATGCTGTTTTCGATCTCTAGGTCCTTGGCTTCAGTTGAAGCCTTTGGTTCCAAGAGTCTCTGTACTAGGACTGAGTATTTTTTGACATACCGTATCAACCAGTCGAGACTGATAGTATTGACAGGGTCGGAGACAGTGACATTTCTTGCCAGTTGGATGTCAGCACTCTCTGTCCAGAGAATGTTTCAGATTTTGACTCCATGGTTTTATTGCCTGCTGTTTTGCATCAGAAGCTCTTGGCACCTGTAACAACATGAATCTCACTCTGAGACTTTCTCCCTCCTGCTCCTGTAACACTTATTTCTTCCAATTATGAGGACAGTGGGTCAGAGAGCCAACAGTGAGATTGCAGTAAAGGGCCTGTTTATGGATTAGCATGCTGTTCTTCCTGTTTGGGCCCATCTTATCCTCCAAGAAAGAAAAGAAAACATTCTTGCCTAAAGAGGCACATGGTTTTCCTACGTAATCTACTCCATCCGGATGCCAATAGCACAGATGAAGTACATTGTCCATCGTCCTACTCAGATTAAGTTCAGAGCTATTTGTGAAACTGGAAGCATGGAGATGGCCCACATTACCCCACTTTATCTCCACCCCAGATCTTGCTGGAGCCTTCAGTCTCCTACCAGTCCTCATGGGTGTTCCCTTTTCTGACAAGATCATTACTTTTGCCACCAAAGAGGCTTTTAGAGAGCCTGATGTTGTGACACCATTTCCAAGATGACCAGATATGGTACTCCTGCCCCTCCAAGGACTGGAGCTGCTATGTTTAGAACTCTGGTCGTAGAGTTTTTAGTTGAGTCTAGAACAGAAGCTGCTGTTAAAAATTAGTAAGGCATATAAAATATTGCATGATAACTGTAAGAATCAATCAGGAGAGGTTAGAAAAGATTGGGGAGAGAGACCAGAAAAGCAATTTACAAAGGAACAACGGGAGGACATTGGTATGGCTCCTAAATATGGGGCAAAGTACAGAAGGTGTAGGATTTTTGTTTGAAAATGTTTTCATAGTTTTTTTATACCCCAAACAGAATTCAGAGAATTTTTCCTAAAGTAAATGGCAAATGCTGGAGGTGTAATGGAAGTGAGAGAGGTAATTGTTGGTATTCTTTTTGGGAATGTAAGGAGTTGGTGGATTTAAAAAAAAATCCTACACAGTACTCTGTCAGAAATGTTAGGGGAGCAAATGGATGTAATTAAAGAAATTATTCTTTTGACCTGGGACACAGGATCTGAATTGCCTATACATGGTAAGGCCTTTGTTTTGGTTTGATGGTAAGGCCTTACTGAGTATAATGCTATTGGCTGACAAAAAAAGCAGTACTAGTAAATGGAAATCATAATCTAAACCAACTGTAATTGAAAGTACTGAATATTTTAAAGGAAATAAAAGAAACAGAGGTGGGATCTTTAGAAAAGGGAAGGAGCGAATTATATAGAAATAAATGGAATTTGTGGGAACAATGCATCCAGAATAATGTTCAGCAGGAGGAGGAGTAAGGTTTGAGAGAATGCAAGAGTTGAGCAATGTATGTAATTTTGGAATGAATAATTATTAAAAAGATAGAAATCATCTATGTAATAAATAATGCACAAATGTGACATTTTCCGTTAATGTATGTATGCCTTTGTCTTAAGTGATAATTTAATAACACAAAAAATGGGGGGCGGGCTCTCTTGCTAATGAACCATGCAGTCCATCCCCTGAACAAGGAGTCTAGGACAATGGCTTTTTCCATGTTCATTATCAGGGTGCTAACCTTTTGCATCTTATACTGAGGTTACAGATGGCTAAGAGGCTGAAAAGATTTCCAAATGATGAAATTTAAACTAAGCTTTGCCCTCAGGCTATGACAGTTTGATGTATTCCAGTTTTATTATGCACCTGGCACATAAGTGTATGGATAGTGTTACAAATATAGCAAGCATTTGTGAAGCTCTCTGCTGTCCACCTGGGTGTGCCTGATGGATTTTGCTGAGAATTTTAAGTCATTAATCCTTAATGTCCCCCCTTTGAGGGAACTGCATTATTTAGTACAAAAGTTAAACAAAACTGTAGTGCATACAGGAGGGGAAGTCCCTATCAGCTTTTGGAGTTGGCTTAAGACTCATAATGCCTCTTTTTTAGTATGCAGAATAGTCCCCTCCAGTTGCGCTACAGTCATCTTTAGCAGTAACAGACAAATCAGAACTCTGGATGGAATGACTTTGGTGGTGATGGTGCAGTAATGAGTGAATGTCTTCCTAATTGTTCCATTCATGAATGTTTCAAAAGTTGAAATTTGCAGTGGATTGGTGATTATGTTGCCATTGTTTTGAAAAAAATTGCATTATCAGTATAGCCTCCATGACAAAGCAGGTCAATGAACTAAAAAAGAGAGCTAACAATCAGCAGTGTTTTCTGAAGTTGTTGGGCATGGTTACCAAATGCACAAATAGATAAACATCAGGTCATAGTTGCTGCAAAGGTATCTGGAGTTCAGAATGTTGGTGATGGCCATGATCTAGTACCATGACAAGAGCTGCTGTTGAGCTTTGATGAATAAAAGGTATGAGGAGATGGTTGATGCTATAAGGTTACAACATAAATCGAGAAACTGTTAGTCATGGTATGGTGACTTAAGGAATCAGAATATGCGTCTCAATTTTAACTTGAAATATGGAATAAAAAATGACAAATCATGAAAACAGAGCTAATCAGAAAAATATTTGACTAGTTGGAGGGCAACAGCTATGTGATATGTATTTCAAACAAGATGACTTGTGGACTAGATTTCTTGCAGCTCCCAATGTTTGTCTGAAGTGGATTCTGTTTGGATCAGCTCACTACCTCAGTCAGCAAACTTAAGTAAATAAATAAAAAGTCCATAGGTTTTATATGTTATCAGAATTATTGTGGAGTGGGTCCAAGGCATGCATTTGTTGCATTTGACGCCTACAAGGCAAAGGATTGTGGCATTCAACAAGTGGTGCCAAATTGGGAATAAGAGATTATTGTTTGAAAATGATGACTAGTTTGTGCAGACACCTAGAAACATGTTACAGTTTGTGCAACCAGTGAAAGAATTTGAAGTGAAACAACTGAAGTTTCATGTCCTATGCCCAGTGATCTTAAGAGTGCATTTTCTAAGGGGTTATCATACATCATCAGATCAACAGGAGATTTAAAAATAGCTGTAGAGTATGAGCGCAGTTAGATGAAAGGGAGACAGTGCTGCCACCTTGCTTGAATATGGAAATGGGCCTTTGAGGACTTCCAAGATGGCTACACACAGATCAACAATTTAATTTCAGTTTTCCCAGAGTGAAAACAGGAACTGAGACGTAAAGGCCAATGAAATTGTCAGCTTGGGTAGAATTTTGGTACTGACTAATAAGTGCACTGCCTGGATGCCAGCAAAGAAGAACTTTGGAGAACCTGAAAGAAAATCATCCAGATAAGGTAAAGAGAAAACACTGTCAGGGAAGAATCCTGCAGCTGTTCAACAAAAAACAATGTCTAGCTTCAGCATTGGTCCAAGAGATGGCTTCCAGTAATTTATTTATTTTTTAAACAAGAAACATCTTTATTGAATTATCACGTATGATATAGGCAATCATACATTTATATACAAGAAAACCATACTGATATATTTTTCAGATATTATACACACACACACACATATATATATATATATATATATATATATATATATATATATATTTCTTTTATACAGTCATTATCAATCAAATAGCGCATTCAGTTCCTGCCTTTCCTTAAAGCTCATTTCTCCTTCAAAACATTATTCTGAATGTATTTTTCCCCACATTTCTCATGTTTTCTATGTAATACGCTTGATTAGTTTAGCCTTCAATTTCCATTTTTTAGCAGCACCAGAATTAAACTTGGCAAGGCCTTACTATGTCAAGGCAATTCTGATTCTGTATCACAGCTCAAAAAACAATTTCCTTAGTTAAACCAATTTGCTCACCCAGTTTTTCTGACAGAGTGGTCTACCAGGAATTTTTAGTCTGCCAACTCATTACACTTTCAAAAATATGTTCCCAATTACCTCTTTCCTCCCCATCACACCTCCAACATTTGTGATCTACCTGAGGAAAAATTCTTTTTAGTCTGTTAGAGTATAAAAATACCTATGCAAACACTTCAAAGATTCTAAATCGTATAGCATTTGTTGCATATTTGGGAGTCGTACATATATATTTTTTCTTTATGAATTGCTTATCGAATCTCTCTTCCCAGTCCTTTAAAACGTCATCTGATCGATTCCTATAGTTATCATGCAATATTTTATATGCCCTGCTATTTATCCCTTTTTAACAGCAGCTTCTGTTCTAGATTCTGTTAAAAACTCTACCAGTGCTGGTCTTTCGCTGGGCATCCCCCTATTCCTTTCTGTTTGCCTATACACAGATATCAGTCCTTGATAAGGAAGAGACTCTCTACTGCAGTCCAAATGAATTCTTGACATTTTCCCATTCTGTTGCTTTCCCTCTCTAATTATTTGCTCCAAATATCTTGGTTCATTAGCCATTTTTTTCCCAGTAAATTCCAACTTCTTCTTGCCTAGTCTCTGTACCCCCAGTTGCTGCCATCCCTATTGGCAGAGTTTCCTTTCTCCATTCCTGCGTTGGCTTAGTTCTTAGAATATCTTCTTCTGCTTTACAAATATAATATCCTGTATGGTTAATGTTATTCTCCTTAAAGATCTGCATCCAAAATACAGTCTCTCCTTATTTCTTGAGCTTCCTCCCTGTTTTTTGTGTGCTATGTATAACAGCCTTGACTTTGTAGCTCAGAAATACCCCTGCAAATCAGGTAATCTTAAACCACCTTGTTCTATTGGAAGGATCAACTTATCCCACTTGACTTTTACCCTCTTCCCCACCCAAATAAAATCCTTCCAGTTTTTATTAATTGCAATCCACAATTTTTCCTCAGGTTGATAAAATGTGCCTGACCTGTGTAGACAACTAAAGGTACTAAAACATTTTCACTGCATGTATCTTGCTGTCCGTAGGCAAACATTTTGTGTAATAGTCCTAGACCCAGCTATCCATAGTTGCCTCTAAAATCATGATTTTCCAATTAGATATGTAATTATTACCCTGTAATTTACAGATTAATCTTAATTGTGTCAGGGCATAATAATATTTTAAGTGTGGTATCTCCAGTTCTACTTCCTCCCTTAAGCCAAGCATGAGTTCCCAATTGGCCCTAGTATGGTGACTGTCCCAGATATATTTGAAAATGTTTTTTTTAATTATTCCATTTCTGTTGTGTGTGTGTGTGTGTGTGTGTGTGTGTGTGTGTGTGTGTGTGTGTGTGTGTGTGTGTATGTATATATATATATATATATATATATATATATATATATATATATATATGATTGTGCTTTAAAGATTTTGACTGCCTTTGATCTAGTTAAGCTTTCAACATTTTCCATATCTTGAGCATTTTTTTTTCTTGTATGTTTTTTCAGGTTTTCCCTACAGCTACAGAGTCTTGTGATGTTGCGGTCAGACAGACTCCCAAATCTGATGTCCTTTACATTCTTCCTCACGTAAGGTTTACAGATCTGATCCTCTGATCTGATTCGGCTGCATACTTTAGACTTCAGATTCAACTCTTGAGCACCTCTCTCTAACCATAATGCCCCACTCCGTCCCTATTGCTTCAGATCTCGTTTGCCACCTTTGCAGACAGATGCAGGTTCCACTCGTGAGCACATTTATTGGTATTGTGAGTTTCTTTATTCTCTATTGAGAGATTTTTTGAATATCTTTTTTCTTCCTCCCTTTAGTTTTCATTGGTTGTCAGGGTTGTTTATCTCTTACCTTTTTTTGTACTTTTTTATTGTACTCTCTGCCTCTGTCATTGCTGGTAGGGTTTCTCTCTATTACCCTTTATTTTTAGGTAGTCTTTTTTTTTACCATAGTTGGTAGTTTCTTTTCTTTGTTTTTTTTTTTTGTTTTGTTTTGTTTATTTGAAAAGCAATCTTGTTTGACCTGCTGGTTTCCTTTCATTTATCCTTTCTAACTGCAGTATGTTAGAGAAACCCACAGGTTTTAAAAAATGCACTTCTTGTGGTCATAAGGTCCCAAATATGGATGCCCAGAAGGAGTGCATTTATTGCCTTGGAGCCAGGCACTTGGACCCATGGTGCAGTATATGCACCATATTTAATCCAAGAGCCCTGGCAGACAGAAGAAATAAACTTATTTTAAGGGGTCTTTTTCCCTCTTCCTCCACTCCAGGGGCTCAGCCCCCCTCCAAACATAGTAAGTCTGCTCCTTTGGAATACCAAAATGTTCTCCCTCAAGGTCCTTTGGGTCTTCCATCAGAGCTATGGAAAAAGTCTAGGAAAATCTCAGATCTAACCCTTTGGATCCTAAGGCTTCAGTTCCTACAGTTATCATGATCAGTCCAACAGCAGCCTTCCCTGGATCCTAATTCTTCTGATCCGAAGCTGACTGCTTCTTTTTGGAGTACTACCCCCAATATATTATGAAGCCAGTTTCACCTACCCTGCCTGCTAAGCTTCTCCAGACACCACAGAAGCATTCCAGGCCCCCTTCCACCTCTTCTTCTCGGTCCTCCAGAAGCTTGTTGGAAGCAGATGTGGATAGGATGATGTGAAAGTTCTCAGAGCTCAGATCCAGATGGGGATCTTACAAGCTCTGTCCCCTGTTGGATCTGTGAGTATGCCTGTTATATCTAAAACTATTATTTTTCCTTCTCTGATCTGCCCACTAGTTTTGGAACCCAAGGATCTGAGATCCATGAGATGCTTGGCATCAGATCCAAGCAAAGTTTCTTCCTCCACTCCGAATGTTTCCCTGACTGATTCTGCCCCAGAATGAGTTTTTGGAGCCAAAGTGTCAGTGTCAGATCTGTGGGGTAGGTTCAGCTCCAGCTTTCTTGGATCCATCCATTCCCCTTGGAGCTTCAGTTGTGGACAGTTTGGATCTGATTCTCCTTTTGAGGCTCACATCCAGGGGTGGCCCAGACCTACCTTTTTCTGAAGCTTCTGCTCCAGAGGGTTATTAGGGGTTTCTCCTGTCCCTCAGCCTTAGAGGTGGTCGAAAAGGCTTTTTCTCTCCAGAGAGAGAACTGTTTTCTCGTTTTTCGTATCCTTCCCCTTACGGTCATTGGGTCCAGGCTCTGAGTCAGTCAGACCTATTGCACATGGTCAGCCAGTTCCAAGGAGTCAGCCAGTTTTAGTAGAGGACCTTCCCCTTTCTTCCAACACCTCTCCAGAACATCCCATGGAAGAGGTACCCCAGAAGAGGAAACACATAGATTCCCCCATGGAGTCTGTCATGGAAGACACCAATTTTGATGAAGGAGAGGGATCCCCGAGATCACCACCTGATGACATAGCCTTTGAGGTATTCTAGAGATTCTGAAGCAGAAGGGTGGTTGGTGGTCCCAAATCCCTTCTCCCAAAGAATTGGTATTCTTGGCGGCTTTTGGTTGTGACCCCTGTATGTCTTGGGTAAACCACCCCCCTCGGTTGATGAACTTATTTATCTGTTTTCCTGCCAGGCATGGAAGGAGCCAGATACTATTGTGCTCATCCCCAAGAACCCTGACAGATTTTTGGTCCCACCCGCAGACAGACCCCACTGGAGCAAAGGAGTCCCAGTTGATGAAATGGTGGTGGTGGCAGCCTTTAAGAATGAGTAAGCAGAAAAGAGCTCTTATGTCCATCCACCTAACAGTGAGTCCAGAGTGTCGGACAGATTTGGAAAGTGAGCATTCGCCTCAGCTACTTTCACTCTGAGGTTGCTTTTTATTTGGTGCACTTTACTAGGCTTCAGAGGGATTTGACAAAAGAACTATCAAATACTTTGAGTCCACGTATGCTGAGGATTTCAAAAATACTTCCTCTCGACTGGCCACTCTTTTATCTGTTTTAAATGCTTTGATGAGGTTAGTCTCTCCCATAGCTGAAACTACCTCATGAAGAGCCAGTTCAGAAATCAGCATAAGGAGACACACCTGGATGCGGCTATGAGACTTTATGGAGCCTTTTAAAATATCCTTTATTACTACCCTTTTTAATAGCACTTCCTTATTTGGGTCATCAGTGAAAATGAAGCTTGCCCGCAGTGAACAAGAATGAAAGACCCAGTCTGATGTGGGGATCAAGTTTTCTATGCCTCAGCAATCCTTCAGTAGGAACCAGAGAGGTGGTAAGAAAATGTGATTTTGTAAATCCCAGGGACCTTTCCAGGATTCACATGGAGAAAATTCCTTCAAAGACAGAGGGAGAAATTTAATGGTAGACGTCACCCTAGAGGCAGAGGAGACCTGCAGAACCAGGGCTTTAGAGATTCCCTATCAGTGCTGCTGAAGTGCTGCCCGACTCTCCAGCTCTGAAGGCAGGCATGGGCCATTTCTCTTTGCACCTAGACACCTGGACAAACATTACAAAAGATTTATGGGTGCTAAAAAGAGATTTATGGGTGCTGAGAATAATATCTGGTGGTTACTACATGCCATTTTCCCTTCTTCCACATTGTCAAAGGAAGAAACTTCCCATTATTCCACCCAATCAGAGGAAGGCTGCAGCACAAGAAATACAAAAGTTGCTAGAAGAAAAAAGCCATCCAGAAGGTCCCACCCAACCAGATAGGATTTGGAACTTATTCGTGCTTCATTTTTAGTGCCAAAGAAAACAGAAGACCTCAGACCCATTTTGTATCTATGAAAACTGAACCAATATGTAAAGAAAGCAAAGTTCCGAATGGTCAGGGTTCAGTCCATCCAACCTTTTGTGCACAAAGATGACTGGACATGCTCTGTAGATCTTCAGAACATGTACTGTCATATCAAAATAGACAGATGATCCAGAAGACATCTTCTCTTTGGGTGGGAGGTCAGTCATTACCGGTTCAAGCTCTGCCCTTTGGATTCACCACAGTCCCCGGGGTGTTTACCAAATACATGGCAGTAGTTGCAGCTCACTTTAGACTGAAGGGATTCCAAGTGTTTCCATATCTGGACGACTGGCTTCTTCCCTCTCCCTCAAGCATCAATTACAACATACCAGGGACTATTTCCTCCAGATTTGCAATTCTCTGGGCATTACCATAAATCTTGCCAAATCAAAACGTGCACCAGTTCAGAGCCTGGAGTTCTTCGGGACAATATTGGACACAACAATACAGATAGCATCTTTACCCTTCCACTGAGTTACTTCCATCAGAAACCAGGTTCAGGCTGTCCTTTGTCATCCATCTCCTCCAGCAAGGCTAGTACTGCAAGCACTTGGGTTGATGTTGGCTGCCATACTATTGCTCCATCTTTCATGATTCTTTATGTGGGTCCTCCTATGGACTGTAGCTGTACAGTGGCCCATACTATATCAATCCCTGTCCTTTCAAGTAAAACTCACCCCGATTTGCGGACAACACATTCGCTGGTGGATACAGTCCAACAATCTTTTTCCTGGCAGATCCTTTGTTCTACTGAACCCAGTAGCCATAGTGACCATGAATGCATCCCACCTTGGGGGGGGGGGGGCATTTCTTGGGAAGAACTGTCCAAGGCATGTGGTCCCCCTAAGAAACCAACTTGCATATCAGTGTCCTAAAGATGAGAGCAGTCTTTTTAGCATTGCAGGCATTTCAAGATGCTCTTCCCTTGGGGAGTATTGCAGTTCAGATTGATATATCTGTAGTCTGGTACATCAATAAACAAGGAGGAAGTCAATCTTATTCCCTTTACAGAAAGGTCATGAAGGTTTGGGAGTGGGCAGTCTTGTCAGACCACTTTATAATTGTGACACACATTCCTGAGAAAAACAACATGCTTTTGGACAAACTAAGCAGATCTATTCCGATGTCTCATGAGTGGTCTCTCAATCAGTTGGTAGCAAATATGATCTTCAGGCATTGGGGCCAACATTGCTGTGACCTATTTGCCATCCCTCTCAACAGCAAGTGCTGCAAGTACTTCATTCTGATCCCCCTTCAGGGGGAGCCATCGAGAGATGCTGTTCTTCACACTTGGCCTTCAGGTCTTCTTTATGCTTATCCACCTCTTCCCTGATTCCAAGATTTTTGCAGGGAGCAAGCAGGCGGAAGAGCTCAGTAATCCTCATTGCCGCCTCCTGGCCTGGGCAAGTATGGTTCCCCTTTCTATGGTCTCATCTCCGTTATCCTCTATGGATACTGGAGCCTACTTAGGATCTCCTTTCTTACCAGTTAGGTATGCAACACTGCAACATTCAGGCCATCAAGCTGACCCCATGGTTTTTCCACTTCCAGTAATACTGACACAGTCCAGATTCTCTTCCCCAGTTCATGACATTATTTTGGCTTCTCAAAAGTGCTGTGCCAGAAAAGTTTATAAAAGTAAATGGAAAAGGTTCTCTGTTTGGGAGTCAGATAAATCCTTTTTCTGCACCAGTTTCAGCTCTTCTTCATTTTTTGATGACTATCTTCAACGAGGGGGCTAGTTTCTCTACAATTAAACTTCAGTTAGCAGCAATTTCAAGTTTCCATGCAGGGAATACGTTCCTTCCCTTGGCTTCATGTAGATTGTGTTAGGTCTTTATGAAAGGCATTTTTCTTCTTAGACCTCCAATAAAGGATCCCTCACCACCTTGGGATCTTACTGTGGTACCTAAATGTTAAACACAAAAACCCTTTGAACTGCAGATAAATCTGATCTAAAATTTCTGCCATGGAAGGTGGTTTTCTTGGTAACTGTTTCAGTAAAAAGAATATCTGAACTCCAGGCTTTTTTGGCAAAGACCCTTTACATTGTTTTTCATAAAGAAAGGGCTTCTTTGCAGACTAACCCTTCTTTTACCTAAAGTGGCTTCTGAAAATAACATCAACCAGTCCATTCACTTGACAGTTTTCTTTTTTCTAATTTTTCCAATAAAGCAGAGTACATGCTGCACCTCCTTGATGTCCACAGACAGCTTTTTTTTTGTCTTCACAGGACAATACACTTTAGAAAGTCAGACCAGCTTTTTGTATCTTTTTCTCTAAATTGCCTAGGCCAACCAGTTTCCAAAGTTACCCTAGCTAAATGTATTACAGAATGTATTTCATGGATTTACTCTAAGAAGGGTATGACATTACCAAAACCTCCCCGAGCTCTTTCAAACAGATCCATGGCTACTTCATTCACCTTTTGGTCAAAAATGTCTTGATGAAATTTGTGCAGCAACTGCATGGTCCAAGACTCATACTTTTGTTTCACATTACAAATTGGGCATCATAATTTGAAATAGAGCGTCCTTTGGTGAGGTAGTACTCTAGAATATCCTTCCATGAGGGCCACCCAAGGTCAACGTAGCTGGGGACTCTGTCCCATAAGTGAGGAAGAATGAAAAGGACAACATCAGATTTATAACTTATGTACTCACCATATCTAGACATCTTTGTTGTCCATTTTCATTCTTTCTCAACTCCCTTCCCATCCATCCCCCTCCTTTTTTCTTCTGGAAGGACCTATTGGACTGTCTTTTGGAACCTGCTGTTTTAGGTTTGAGCAGTGTCTGTTCTATCTGGCTATATCTGTTTCTCTTTGTCTGTTAGGAAATAGAGCAGCAAATTCGATCTGAGGCAATAGGGATAGAGTGGGGCATTATGGGTAGAGGAAGGAGCTCAAGAGATGGATCCAAAGTCTGACATATGCGGATGATTCAGATCCGAGGATCGAATCCATAACGCATAAGTGAGGAAGAATGAAAATGGACAACACAGCTGCTTAGTTACGGTTAGAACATAACTTCTAAATATTTCATCCTAAAGTACCCCCATAAATTTGGGAGGTGCATTATTCACTTAAATAGTTGTTGTTTTATCTTCATTTATTTTATAAGCAGCCACTTCCTTAAACTGTCTTAAAATCTGCCAGAAGTATGTTAAACCCTGCCAGGATCTGTCAGAAAAATTATCAGATCATCAGCAAACATAGCTAATTTACTTTGTTTATCTTTAAGCAGCCATCCCTGTATACCAGACTGCCATAGTTTATTTGCCAGTGATTCTAAATACAAGGCAAACAACAGTTGGGAGAGGGCACCCCTGCTTCATGCCTCCGAAAACCCAAAACTCTGATGTTACTCTGACGTTTATTTAATCCTTGCCTTGGCTCCTCCATACGCACATTTCCTTTAATACTACCCATGAAAAAGTCCAATGCACCCTATCAAATGCCTTTTTTGCATTTATAGGTTCATAGGATGATACTAGGCTATTGGCCCAGAGGCCCTTATAAGCCTAGCCAAGAATTTCACCCATGTACCCTCAAAGTCAGCACCCATTTCCCCTGTCTAGCAGGGACACAGGTGGGTTCCCAGAGGGTGTATTTTCTTTTTCCCATCCAGTTGTCCAGGTGCCTCTTAAAGAGGGCTAGAGAGGTACTCTGCTTGACATGCAGAGGGAGTCTATTTCACAGATGGGGGAGTCTTTGGGACACAAATCTATCCTGCCAACAAGTTCTGTTAATGGCACAGATCAGGTTAAGGCCTTGCATGTGGGTTGCGCGAGTCGAGTTTGACTTAAGGATATGCAACAACTCCATCAAGGCTGGGTCTGAAATGGCGTTTTATGCCAGACACAGGTCACCTCTGAGCGGTCTGTATGAGACTGAGTATAGGTACAGGGCTTTTAGCTTAGCTGTATAGGACAGGTATTTGAGATCCTGGATTTTCCTGGTCAGGAAACTCTGTGGTCTCTCCAGCTGTTGCATGTGCTTGGCAAGGTACATGTTAAAGGAGGCATTCTACTCTATAATTGGTCTGATAAGGGAGGAGTACAGAGATGTTATGATCTCCTTGTTTCTGGATGAAATACCCTTACTTATGAGGTGGGCTATGTAGAAAGCCTTCCGTACAATGGAGGCAATGTGGTTGCCAAAGATCAGGTTGCTATCAACCTGAGTGCCCAAATCCCTCAAAACTGCTTGCATGCTTAGTACATTGTTATTAATGTGATAATTAGTGGGGATGCCATTCTCCCTAAAGGGGATAATGATGCATTTATTGGCATTCATTGTGAGGCCATGCGGTTGGCGCCAGTCATTAGTTTGGGTACGGCCCTCTTGGAGAATGTTCACATCACTAGAGGAATTTAAGACAGAGCCCAGCCTGCAGTCATCTGCAAACTTGGTCAACCACAGACCACTGGCTTTGGTTTACAATTCAGAAAAGTGTATCCCAAACAATAGAGGCCCCATGACCGATCCTTGGGGTACATCACTCATTACGGGTCTCCTACTAGAGGTGGCTTCCCCTGTTTTGACTAAGTGGGTCCTATCAGTGAGCCAGTTAATTACCCATCTGGTAACATACGGGTTGATGCCTAGCTGGGAAAGCTTATCTAGTATGCCCAAGTGAGGACTAGTGTTGAAGGCTGTGGGTAGGTCACGGTAGGTGGTGTGCACCGTCTTCCCCTCATCCATGGCTTTGGTGACAGTTTCGAAGAAGTTGACCAAGTTTAATAGGCATGATCTCCCTTTGACAAAACCAAACTGTGTGGGGGTCAAGCGTTTGGAGGTTGCTAATGTCCTTGTTTATAAGGTCCATGGTAATGTGTTCCATGGCCTTGCAGATCAGACTAGTTAGGCTGATGGGCCTATAACTGCCTGGGTCAGTGGATGCTCCACCTTTGTGTAGAGAGATGACAGTGGCTGTCCTCCCATTTGGCTGGAATGAAGCCAGTGCTCAGGCTTTGGTTGAATAAGGTGACTGAGAGCTCATGCCTGAGGTCATGTAGGATGCAGCCAGGGATGTTGTCAGATCCCATGGAGACTGCCCTTGAGAGGGCATTGAAGACCTGCTCCCTGGTGATGAGGTTAATTTGTTTAAATCAGTTTGCTCTTATTTGCTACTGCTATATTTAAGTGAGTTTCTGTTTTCCTGTGCTAAGTCGATTTAACCAGACTTTAAATATCTGTAGCATAGTCTGGTTACAGGTTTTGCTATATCCAGATCTGTTTGTGTGATTCCCTGCTCCTGCTACGCCATCTTGTGCTGGCCAGGGCCTGCCTGCACTTAGTTGGGAGTAAGTGAACTGGTCAGAACTGGTCTGGCATAGGGTGTTTAGCTAAGAGCTCAGGGACAAGGGTTGATCAGTCAATTGCAGTGTTTCTGTTTTACTTTTGTTTTTGTGGTATTTACACCCCGCATTTGCAAGGGTTTTTGCTTTTTGCATGTTGTGCACCACCACTGCACTGTTTTAACCCATTTTGCAAGACATCTCAGCTGCATTATTTCCCTTACCAGCACTTCTGTGTAAGTGAGGCCCTTGCTTGCAGCTACTGTATTGATTTTATCCAGTGCTAGTCACACCTATAGGTACTCTCCTCAGATAGTACCCACTCTACTATCCCTGACCTCTCTTCCACAGATTTTGAGAACCATGGACGGACAATTTCCTATGGTTTCTCCTGCTAGTCTAGTTGATATGGGCATCCTGAGACAGAGTAGCAACTGCCTTATGTACACAGACAACTCTCTACTACTACCACCTAGGAACACAATATGGGATGCAATTACATTAAGAACCTTGAATCCTTGCTGTCTCACTCAGAAGCTAGTACATCTGACACTAAGAAGGCTGTCTGCGCAAACATGACACACACCACACCTCTAACATGACCCACACCTGTACAACACACTCCTACATATGCGAAGGTTCTCAACAAAAACATACCTAAACAAAAGAGACCTCCGAAGCAAAAGCACACATGCACATCACAACCCACAGCACCAAGCACCACACATAGTACACACGCCTGTGTCTCACAGCCTCTAAGGCCTAGCCATAAACACAACACACTAATTATAGGAGACTCTATCATGAGACACAGAGATGTATCCCTCACCAGGCTAGACAAGGAGAAAGTCATGGTAAGTTGCTTGTCAGGTGCTAGAATCTGCCATATCACGCACGCACTGAAGTTTCTTAACAACAGGTACTTTTATGACTCTTGTCATAGTCCATGTTAGTGTGAATGACTTGAGATGTACCTCCCTGGATTATATGAAGACAGACATGATTGTCCGTAGCCTTAAGCAGAGTCCTACCATCCCTAGAACAATGCCTCAATACAAACAGAAAATGGTTGACTTTAACAACTGGCTTAGTTTTTAGTGTCATTCCAAGGGGATCCAGTACATGACAGCCTGGGAGGACATAATTGACAGATCACAATGCTTTGCCAGAGACAGACTTCATCTTTCTCCCCTGGGCTTTAGGCTTCTGGCAAAAGCTCTTGCCTCCCCCATAGTGCCTTTATTAGGCAAAGCCATGAGCACAAAATTACCAACATGAAAAATTCTTCTAAATGAAATTTAAAGGTCATGCTGCTAAACACTAGGAGTCTTAGCATGAAACTGCACTCATTGCATGCATTCCTCACCTTGGAGGATGCTGATATTTGTGCAGTCACTGAAACCTGGTTCAAAGCTGCAGAGAGCACCCCAGCCTTACCAGGATACTCATTCTACCATACTTTTAGACCCCAAACGGTGGGCTACAAAGCCAAGGAGGTGGAGTTTCAGTATTTTTCAAAGACATACACATCTCCAGGCTGGTCAAATGATATGAGGCACAGCAAACACTCCAAGTGCAGTTAACTAACAGTTGACAAATCACCCATTCAAATCATAGCTAGCTACAGACTTCCAACCATTACTAAGGACGCCCACTCCACCGATTTAGACTTATTTCAATCCATTCAACCCTCTACCCTGATCCTGGGTGGCTTTAACTACCCAACCACAGAATGGAAGACCTATTCTAGCCCAGACATGAATGCTCAGAGATTCCTTGAATTTGTCAATGCCAATGCATTGGATCAGCTGGTCGACACCCCTATGAGAGTTGAAAAGATCCTGGACCTGGTACTAACCAACATGAGTAGCAACTGTAGCACCCCTACAGTGTCATCCTCCTTGGTAAGCTCTGACCATAAAGTTTTCATTTTTCGAAGTCACCATCCCCCCTGACCCCCCCCCCTCCTGTCAGGGTCAAACAAAAACAACTTTTCCAAAGCTGACTACAATCTCCTGAGAGCAGGTATAAGCAGCTTCACAGCCACTATCACTTTAGTTGAAACTAGCACTAATGTCCAAGCCTATACCAAAAACCTATATGAGCACCTACATAGCTGTATGGACTCAGCAAAACCTAAAAAAAAAAAAAATCATCTTCCTCAAGGAAGAGTAAACCTGTCTGGTGGATGGCAGCAATAAACAAATTCTGTAATAAAAGGGAAAAAAATGATGTCCAGGATCAAGAAGGAGCAGGTGCCCAGTTGGAAGCAGTCTTTACTTTGTGTGAACAAACAAATAAGGTCACTGGTGAAATCCTCTAAGGCTAACTTCAAGTCCAAATTGGCCACATCCACTAAGGACAATCAGAAGGCCTTCTTTACATAAATCACAATCTCAAAGGTAACACCCAAATCTGCTCTGAAATGGATCATAGGTTCATAGGTAGTTACTAGGCTATCTGCCCAAAGGCATTTATAAGCCTAGCCAGAATGTGTTGGCTTTTGCCACCCCTTTCGATTAGTTCCCTGTGCCTCTGTCCAGCAGAGCCATTGAAGTGATCCCGAGGTAAACTTTCTGTTTCCCATCCACTCTTCAAGGTTTCTCTTGAAGAGTGTTAGCAAGGAACTCTGCCTAATGTAGAATGGAATCTTGTTCCAAAGCATGGGAAGTCTCTGGAGCAGGAATCTATCCCTCCAGCGCATCCTATTTATTGTTGTGGTGAGGTTTAGATCCCTAGAATGTGTGGCTCGAGGGGATATGGTTTACTTTAGGTGCAGCATGTCCATCAATTCTCGGTTGGACATGGCCTTGTATGTCAGGCAGAGATCATCTCTGAGTAGGCGGTATGCAACCGAGTACAGCTGGAGTTTCTTCAGTCGAGCTGCATAGGGCATCTGTTTGAGGCCAGTGATCCTCTTGGCGAGGTACTTCTGTGGTCTTTCCAGCTGTTGCAGGGGTCTTGTAAGGTACATCCCAAATAGGGCGTTGTACTCTATAATGGGTTTGATGAGTGATGAGTAGAGGGGCACAATGACCTCTTTTGATCTGGATGCGAACCCTTTTGAGATTAGATGGGCCACATAGAAGGATTTTCTAACCACTTTGGCAATGTGATTATCAAAGGAGAGATTATTATCTACTTAGGTCCCCAGATCCCTTATTATGTCTTCTGTATTTAGGGGACTACCACCTATGTGGTAGTTTGTGGGTACTTTGTTTTTTCCAAAGTGGATGAATGTACACTTTCTGGCATTTAGCTTGAGGCCATGATTTTGACACCAGGTAGCCATCTCAGTGAGACCCTTTTGAGGATGTCTGTGTCCACCAGAGAGTTAGTTATAGCCCCTAGATGTCCTTCAAGGATGCATCTGCAGTCCTTACAAATGGGTTGTCCTGTCGTCAGGCAGCCTTTCGGTCGGCCGGATTCCAAAGTCTGGGTCTGGCCTCGGCTGGTGTCGCACTTCACCCGACGTCATAGCTGCAGTTATTCGGGTATAAAGGCATCAGCCGACGCCATTTTCCTCAGTCTTTCTTGCCGCGTGGTGCCCGAAGCAGAAGCTGTTCGCAAGTGCCGGTCGGTCAGAACCAGAGATTACTACTACCGAATACTTCTACTACTACGAAGACTTCTAAAAGCTAAGTACCCGTTGGGGACTCTTTCTTGCCTCAGCCGATGTCAGAAAAAGTGAATAACTGTTTAAATTGTGGGAAACAAATACCTCATAAAGATTTCCACTCTTACTGCTTACCTTGCTTAGGCCCAGACCACGACGTAGCAGCTTGTCTAGCCTGTGCTTCTTTTAACCGACGAACGCTTAGACGTCGGTCTGAATTTGCTGAAGAGTTTTTCGGCTCCGCTTTTGCTTACATTATGCCATCGGATACTCCGACTACGCAAATTTCTAAAACGCTAGGAAAAGGACCGACACTCGCGGTCCGCGGTTTCGGCGAAACCGTGGTTAAGCCAACGCGAGTGTCTCGGTTTCGCTGAAACCGAGTCCACGGTTCTTCCTTGAAAGCTTGCCACTTACCGAGGCCTCATCCAGCTTGGCTGAATCTGCTACTGAAATCCCACCTGCTCCTGCAGGTTCACAGGATTTATCAGATACTATTCCTTTGGATATTTCTACCCCTGCACGTGGAGCTGCTAGGCCTCCTGCATCCATGTCGATTAAGGCCTTTGCCAGGGCTAAAGCAGCAAAGACTACCAAAACTGTGCCTGCTAAGACCCTCTCACAGGCCCAGTTCTAGTTCACAAATGCTTAGTCTAGCAGAGGATCTCATTTCCTTGATCCGGGATCCCAAACACATCCAGACAGGGCCTCTCACCCACCTCCAGAGAAGAGGACTAGAGTAGAGCCCCTGAGCCAGTTTCTTCAGATGGCTCCTCTGATGAATCAGATAATTCAGACCCTCCAGAGGCCCCTTTTTCTCCTTATGAGGACTCTGATGCAGAAGAGTCCATTCCTTCTGCCTCTCCGCCTGAGGAATTTTCTTTTGGGGAAACCTTGCATGCTATGAGGGAACAATTTCAATGGCAGGGCCAGGATTTTCAGACTCTAGGAAAAGGCTTAGAACCTTTTGCATTTGCCACAGCATAGGCCTTTAGCCATTCCTCCAGTACTTACTGTTGTGGATGATGCTTTTAATGATGCTTGTACTGCTCCTGATTCTCTTCCTCCGGCCCCTGCTAAGCCCGATAGGTACTACAGGGTTCCGGACACACATTATCATTTGTATAAGGCCCCTTTTGCAGATCCTGAAACTATCTCCCAGGGACCCAAGGCTGTAGCAGCTACCTCTACCAAAAACCCCCTCCCCTCTGAAAGGGAATCTAGGGCCTTAGAGAGATGGGGTAAAAAAGTTTACACTTCTGCTACTCTTTTAGCTAGGGCCTTGAACTGTCAATTCCACATGATCCAGTATCAAGAATTTATGTTAGACCAGTTAACTAAAAAGCTGTCCTCGGATGAACCATTAGACAAAAAATCTGTTCAAGAAATGGTACATAACATTCAGCAGGTCAGTAACCATTCCTTAAAATGCGGCTATGGTGCACTGGAGGCTTCCTTTAGATCAGCCATGACTGGCACAGTGATCAGAAGACATGCATGGTTAAAAGAGCAGGCCTTACCAGATCATGTTAAATCAAAGCTACTGGATGCTCCCATGGACAAGATCAATTTGTTTGGCTCTCCTGCACAACAGGTGCTGAAGAAGATGGAAGAGAAGGCAAAATCTGTCCAGACAGTCAAAGATTTCTTACAGGTCCAACCTCCAAGGTTTAGCAGGAATTGGCCCTCCAAGAATTGGTCCTTTCCAGACACCTCCAAAGCTCAGAGAGGCAGGAATAGGCGCTCAAGAGGCAGGGGTCAATCCAGAAGTGTCTACAGGGGACGTCAGTGGCAGGCTAACAACCAGCGAGGTACAGCCGCAGATACAGCCACCACCACGACTACAGGACAATCACAGTGACTTGGCTCTAGCACCGCCTACCAGGGAACAACTAGAAGCACCCTTAGGCGGAAAGCTAGCCTTATTTTCAGTAAACTGGCATTACGTCACAGCAGACAAATGGATTTTGCAGACAATAGACCAAGGTTACAGGTTTCACTTCCATACTCTACCAAGGAAGAGAGGAATGCCAAACCTACCTCCAAATCAAAAGGCAGAAGCTCTAAAGCAAATAACTCACTTACTAAGGATGAGAGCTGTAGAAAAGGTACCATCTATGGAGCAAGGACAAGGATTTTACTCCAGGCTCTTCCTGATACCAAGAAAAGAAAACCAATGGAGACCTATTCTCGACCTGTCCACTTTAAACACATACCTCATTATCCCAAAATTCAAAATGCTGACCCTACAGCAGCTTCTTCCCATGTTGGGCAAGGAGTCTTGGCTGGTAACTCTAGATCTCAAGGAGGCATACCTGCACGTCCCCATACGACCAAATTGCAGAAGATACCTCAGATTTCTTGCAGGATCAGAGCATTATCAATTCTCAGCATTGCCCTTTGGCTTATCTACTGCGCCCAGAGTGTTCACGAAATGCCTGGCATCAGTAATTGCTCATTGCAGGCTTCAGGGAATTCAAATCTACCCTTACCTGGAGACTGCCTGTTACAAGCGGACAACAAAAATAAACTAGCAGAAGACTTAAAAAGGGTCACTTATCTACTGCAGGCCCTGGGATACACAGTCAATATAAAAAAGTCAAGGCTGATACCATCCCAAAGGATAACCTTTTTGGGGGCAGAGCTGGACACATCACAACAAATGGCATTTCTAACAGTAGAAAAACAGGAGCAACTCCCTCTCTACTTCTTGGCATTAACAAAACAGAACCAGCTAACAGCAAGAAAAGTCCTGCAAGCCTTGGGTTTCATGGCATCCTGCATAATTTTGGTTCCACATGCCAGACTGCATATGAGAAAGTTACAGTGGTACCAAAGGAATTTATGGTCTCAGCACAAGCACAGCCTAGAAACCCAAATTCCAATAATCCCATGCCTGAAGCAAGAATTCAAATGGTGGGCCCAGGCCTGTCAATCAAACAAAGGACTGCCCTTCCACAGCACTCAACCAAGCCAGACCATCACAACGGACGCCTCAGACCTCGGTTGGGGGGCGCACATGCTGGACAAGTGCATACAAGGCTTATGGACTCAAGACCAGCTGCACCTACACATAAATCAAAAGGAAATGCTGGCAGTAAAACTGGCAATTCAGACATTCAGACCATTTCTTCGACAAGGTCAACTGCTGATAAGGACAGACAACACCACAGTTATGTGGTACATCAACAAACAGAGAGGCACACATTCGTACCCTCTATGCCGGATGGCAGTGGAACTCTGGAATGTGGCCCTGAGCCTCAACATTCAGTTACAAGCAATTTTTGCGCCAGGAAAAGAAAACATACTAGCAGACATACTAAGCAGAACTACCACGGATGCCCACGAATGGATGCTGCATCCGGACATATTCAAAACCATTACAAGAAAATGGGGATTACCAGAAATAGACTTATTTGCATCCCCATGCAATCACCAACTAAAGAAATTCTGCACAAGGACGTACCACCCACTTGCTTGGAAAGTGGACTCCCTATCTTTCAGTTGGAAAAACCTGACAGCATATGCATTCCCACCACTTCCTTTGATGCACAAGGTGCTATTGAAGATCAAAGAAGACCGTCCAAGGATCATCCTGATAGCTCCAGACTGGCCAAGGCAACATTAGTACCCATTACTGAGGAGCATGTCTCGGGAACAAATATGGCCTCTACCACTGGTTCCCTTACTGTTAACACAGAACAACTACAACACCCTGTATCCAAACCTGAAAACACTGCAGCTGACTGCCTGGAAGTTTATCCCAAAGGGTTAAAGACATTATCTTGGAGGCTCGCAGACCCTCAACAAGAAAAAAATATTCAGCAAAATGGAAAAGATATCACATTTGGAGTACTGCAAAAGGAGAAAATGTGTCACTGGTAAACATAGCCAACATCCTGGAATACTTGGCAGAGCTCTTCCACAACGGCCTGTCCTATTCTTCCATTAAGATTCATGGATCAGCTATTTCAGCAGAATACAACTTGGATCCTCCAGTCTTCTCACATCCTCTGCTCAGGCAGTTTCTGAGAGGAATTAAAAATGTAAAACCACCTAGGAAGCCACCATTGCCAGCATGGAACTTGAACTTTGTGCTAGAAAAGTTGACACTCCCCCCTTTCGAACCAGCAGCAACAGCAGAATTACAATACTTGTCATGGAAAACTGCTTTCCTGCTTGCAATCACTTCAGCAAGAAGGGTATCTGAGCTACAGACATTAATGGCAGTTCAGCCCTTCCTGATCTTCCATCAAGATAGAGTGTCCATGAGAACAAATCCTACTTTTATGCCAAAGGTGGTCTCCAGGGTATCTTTAAACCAAGCTATCCACCTACCTACATTCTTCCCCAACCCACAGAACAGGGGAGAAAGACTGTTGCATACCTTGGATGTACATAGACAATTATGTTACTACCTGGACAGGACCAAGGGCAATAGAAAAACTGACCAGCTACTGGTAGCATATGCAACAGGAATGGAAGGAAAAGCAATTTCAAAACAGACAATCTCTAAGTGGATAGGAAATTGCATTAGATTTTGTTACGCCTACCATGGGAAGAAAACTCCAGAAAACATCAGGCCTCACTCTACAAGGGCTACAGCTACTACCACAGCTTTTCTACGAGGAGTGGCTACCAAAGACATTTTAGAGGCTGCTACTTGGAGCTCCGTGCATACATTTGCCAAGCATTATAATTTACCTTTATACTCCAGATCCCGAGCAGGTTTTGCCACTGCTGTTTTGCAAGGGATCTTAACTACACCATAATCTTATTTCTCCTCCTCACCCAGTTTGGCTATGGTATTCTACCCATTTGTAAGGACTGCAGATGCATCCTTGAAGGACATAGTACAGTTTTGTACCTACCATAAATGTAGATGTCCGATAGGCATGCATCTGCAGTCAGGATTACCCACCCTCCTTCCCCTCTGTGGTACTCCTAGGGTATTTGCCCATCTTGTAGCTAGCTGGGGAATCTATTATGGTGTATTTGTTTGTATATATGTACATACATGCTTATTTTTTGTTTGCTCTCTACTATTTGGAACCATTTGCATTTATCCAAATTTAGCCTTCCTAGAGGGCACCTGGCATCTGGGGCAAGAAACACTGAGGAAAATGGCGTCGGCTGATGCCTTTATACCCGAATAACTGTAGCTATGACGTCGGGTGAAGTGCGACACCAGCCGAGGCCAGACCCAGACTTTGGAATCCGGCCGACCGAAGGGCTGCCTGACGACAGGACAACCCATTTGTAAGGACTGCAGATGCATGCCTATCGGACATCTACATTTATGGTAGGTACAAAACTGTACTTTTGCAGCCGTCTATGAACTTGGTGAGCCATAGTCCTCCTGTGCTTGCCTGTATCTCTGAGAAGTATATGCCGAACAGGAGGGGTCCTAGGACTGAGCCCTGGGGAATGCCACTTGTAACCAGTTTAGAGTCGGACCTAGCTCCCGCAACTCTCACCATGTGGGTTTTGTTCGTGAGCCAGTTGGCAACCCATCTTGTGGCGTAGGGGTTTATGTTCAGGCTGGTGAGCTTGTGTATAATACCAGAATGGGGAATGGTGTCAAAGGGCTTTGCAAGGTCTAGGTAGGCTGTGTGTACCACCTTTCCCTCGTCTATAGCCTTGGTAACTTTTTCAAATAAGTCTACCAGGTTTAGGAGGCATGATCTGCCCTTAACAAAGCCGAACTGGGTAGGGTCCAATGTTTGGAGGTTCCCAATGTCTCTGTTAATGAGTTCCATGATGATGCACTCCATAGCCTTGCCGACCAAGCTAGTCAGGCTTATAGTGCGATAGTTCCTAGGGTCTGTTGTGGCTCCACCTTTGTGGAGTGGAATAACCGTTGCTGTGCGCCACTGTATGGGTACATAACCTGTGGATAGGCTAGGTTTGAACAGTGTGTTTAGGTGAGGGGTTAGTTCGTCTTTGAGCGTATATAGGACGCAGCCTGGGACACCATCTGGTCCCATTGATGCTGTGTTTTTGGCTTTGGAGAGGGCTGTTTTAACCTGAGTGTCTGTGATTTCAGGGGCTCTACATTCTTCTGGTATGGTTTATGTGCCCTTTTGGGGGTGAGAGAGGGGTGAACTTTGCACTGAACCTGTATGTCAGAATGTTGGCGATATCGGTCGGTTCAGTGTATTTTGTGCCATTTTGCACTAACTCCAAGCAGATCTGAGCATTACCACTTAGATTCTTGACATAGCTAAAGAATGCCTTCTGGTTATCTTTGGAGTCCTTGGCAATTTTTCTTTCGAAGCTCGCCTTGGATGATTTTATGAGGGATCATAGTTTCTTGCTGATACTGGTAAGGCATGTCTCCCCTTAATGGGATTTTACTCTTTTCTGTACTAGTTTCCTCCTCCTATTGTATAGCTTGTTTATGGCAGGGGTCCACCAGACTGGTTTCCTTTTCTTGGAGAAGTGAGTCTTGGTTTTGCTTGGGATAGCACGATCCATGCATTATTGTAGGTGCCCGTAGAATGCATTAGTAAAGGATTTTGCAGCTTGGACAGCATTCTCCTTTAGCATGGGGGCTTTGAAACTTTCCAACTCGGTCTTAAGTAACTTGAAGTTTGCTTTTGAAAAGTTTTTCATGATGGTTTCATTGTCCGGGGGTGGGGGTGGAATGTGGATATCCAAAGTGATTTGTTTATGCTCAGATCTAACCAGTGAGGGGTTGACCTCCGGTGTGGAACACCAGTTGCGCATGTTGGTGATGACCAGGTCCAATATGTTGTCACTTCTGGTGGGAGTGTTGACCAGTTGATCCAGGGAGTTTGACTTTATAAGTTCTAGGAAATGTTGAGCAAGGGAGTTAGTACTTGGGTAGTTCTCCCAGTTAATGTTTGGGTAATTGAAATCACCTAGTATTAGGGTGTTTGGTAGGACCTTTATGTTTCCCAGTGTTTCCAGAAATGCGAAATGGGGGTCCTGGGACATGGTGTGTGATCTGTAGCAAGCTACAATTTGAATTGCAGTTTTGCCTGTTGTTAGTTGCACATGGATGATCTCTGAAGCATCGTGCTGTGCCACTAACCTGGAGGTGTGGGTATCCTTGATGAATATGGATATGCCCCTGCCTTTTGTATTTCGGTCCGGGTTCTGTGGCCAAAATGTATGGTTTGAGTTGTAGCCTGGTAGTGCTGGGGTGCTTTCTGGAGCCTTAAACCAGGTTTCTGTTAGTGCACATATATCAGTTTTCTCCATACTGAGGAGTGCCTCGAGTGAGTGCATTTTGAGGTTTAGACTTCTGGCATCGAGTAGCATTACCCTCAGTTTTTTGTTACTTGTGCTATTTATGGTGGTGGGTTTGTCTTTTGAGCCTTGCCTAAAAAATGCACTATGGGGGTGGCAAGAGCCCCTTGGCCAGTATTCGAAAGCCTAAGGGTGACAGGTACAAGCCATCTCTAGAGAAGCAGCGTGGCTTGTCGAGCATGTCATCCCAGGCAGACAGACACTGGATCCACTTTGAATGACACTAGAAACTTGGCCAATTGTTGAAATTGATAATTTTTTCTTTATACCATGGTATCATTCTTGGTGAGGGCAGGGTCATACTGGCCTGGCCTGGGCTACGTGATCAGAGACCTCTTCCATGTCTGTTTTCATGTAGTCCTGGGAGGGTACGGCTCAGGTCATTCACACCAACATGGACAATGACAGAGTCGTATTTGTACTTGTTCTGGAGTAACCGGAGTGCTTGTGTTATGTGTCGGATCTTGGCACCCGATAGGCAGCTAACAGTAACCTTCTCCTTATTCAGCCTAGTGAGTGAGACGTCAGTGTGCCTGACTATAGATTCACCTATTACTAGTATGTTGGGTGTGTTATTTTGCCTTAAGGGCTGTGATTGCATGGCACACTGGTTTTGTGAAGTATGTGTTTCATGGTTTGTGTCGGGGGGATGAAGGTTGCTTGGATGTCTGCTTTGGAGGTCTGTGTTGCTTTTGCAGGTTTTTATTTAGAGCCCCCGAGTATGTTTTTGTGTATTTATGTGTGTTTTTTGCCGGTGCTGGTTTAATGGGTCTATGTGAGACTGGTGGTGTGATACTCTCCTCTTGACTGTCTGATCCAGTCTTGGGTTGAGAGAGCTTAACCTCCATTTTGACTGTATAATTGTATCTCTCGCATGTATTAGCATTTGGTGGTAGGAGGAGACGGTTGTCTGTGTACATGAGGCATTTGTAACATTGCCTCAAAATGCCCAGATTCACCAGTTGGACGGGAGAGTACACCTAAAACTGCCCTTTGGACATGCCTGGATAGGTACAGTGCACTGTTTTACTGAATGGCTGGTAAGGTCAAATAGAAAGCCTTATCCTTCTGTACAGTATAGGGGGGTCTAGTGCTAGGGTTTATAAGTGTTTGCTATGGGTTTTGAGCAAGTGCCGGGCTGAGAAATGAATGGCTTGAGTGCTTAAGTTGAAAGTTTGTTTAGTTCCAAGGGAAAAATTGAAGAGGAGACTTTGTGGAGCCGGGAATAGTTATAACCTAGCTAACCAGCGCTGCCCGGCATTCAAAACTGGGCAAATGCAGTTTTTTATAGCAGGGAAATGAAAGAGAGAGAAATTAGCCCAAAATGGCCAATAAACTACTAATTTCTGGGCTGAACCCATTCCTCCAGGGACAGATAGGCTGCTCAAAGCTCCCCTCTCTCACAGGTGAACAGAGAAACGTCCTTCTATCCAAGTAAGGCATGGGCAAACACAGAGATTGGTATCACATCCCTGAATTCAGCACTAACCTGTAAACTGGACTATACTAGCTTAGAAAGGCGGGGAACAAGTATACGTTTTTGTTTTGTTTTTTTTTTGTCAGAAAATAAAGCAGATACAATCAAAAAAACACTTTAAATGCACAGAAAAGGATACTTATTGTTATATATCTCAGATCAGAGTTGTAGTCAATGCAAGTCAATAAAGTAGGAAGAAACACAAATACAGTAAAAGCAGATGAATAAAGTGCAATTATCTATCTATCTATATATATATATATATATATATATATATATATATATATATAAAACAATAGAAAATGAACAAGCTGATTTAAACAAGTTACCCAATTAACCAGAAAATAGCTGAAAACTGAGCCCTGTTCCAGCAGTCTTCAATCAGACAAGTTCTAACTGCACACTCCTGCTACTAGGGTGCAGGAGAACCTTCTCCAAAAAAGATGGCCTGGATCAGTGCTCAAGTTATACAAACAAAGCTAGATTCAGCAGGCCTGAATCTGGTCTATGCTATACCAACAAGGCGCACCAATTTCAGAAAGAAACAGTTCATAAAAGCAGGCACAATAAGCCTGTGACCAGAAATTCCTTGCTCAGAAGGGCAGAATCCAGCCTCTCCTCCCACAAGAGTGCAGACCACAGACCTTCTTAATGTAGAATAACAGGCCTGAAGCCCAAGTGCCCCAAACCAGAACTAATACACTTTTAGAATAGCAGACACTGAGCCTTCAATCAGCAATTCCCAGCTTAGAAGGATGTAAGCTACCTGTCCTGCCACAACAGTGCAGACCACAAACCTTAATGTAAAACAACTGGTATGAAGCCCAAGTGCTTAAAAGAAAAGACTTAGATAACAGTTACAGTTTAATCAGGCTACTACCAAGCAGTAATAAATGCGGCAGAATAAATAAAATTGAGTACTTTTAAGAAGAGGCAAAAGCAAAATAAAGTAGGAGGAACACAAATACAGTAAAAGCAGATGAGTAAAGTGCAATTATTTTTTGTTAGTAAAGTGCAAGGAGTGATCAAGAACACGGCATACACAAACACAGAAGATATAGCCAACCTGCTGGCAGACAGGTTCAGTGAAAACCAATAAAAAGCTCAAAACTGAGCCCTGTTCCAGCAACCTTCCATTGGACAAATTCTAACTGCACACTCCTGCCACTAGGGTGCAGGGGAACCCTCTCCAGAAAAAGATGGCCTGGATTAATGCTCAAGTTATACAAACGAAGCTAGATTCAGCAAGTCTGAATCTAGTCTATGCTACAGCAACCAAGGTGCGCCAATTACAGAAAGAAACAGTTGACATAAGCAGGCACAATAAGCCTTCAATCAGCAATTCCCAACTCAGAAGGGCAAGATCTACCCTCTCCTCCCACAAGAGTATAGACCACAAACCTTAATGTAAAATAACTGGCCTGAACCCCAAGTGCTTAAAACAGAACTAAGAAACTTTTAGAATAACAGATACACTAAGCCTTCAACCAGCAATTCCCAACTTAGAAGGATGTAAGCTACTTCTCCTGCCACTAGAGTGTAGACCACAAACCTTCCTAATGTAAAACAACTGTCTTGAAGCTCAAGTGCTTAAACGAAAAGGCTTACACCAACCATCACAATTTAATCAGGCTACTAACAAGCAGTAATAAATGCAGCAGAATAAATGTAATTGAATACTTTTAAGAACAAGTAGCAAACGCAAAATAAAGTAGGAAGAAAAACAAATACAGTAAAATCAGATGAATAATGTGCATTTATTTCCTTTATTTAGGTTGTGAGAAGGGAGGAAACATGATAATTCAAGGCTGAGAACTAAGGGGGTGGGCCTTCCTAAATGATTTGTCTCTACCCAGTAATAGGACTGGGAGGATTGTCCAAAATGATATTTACAGTAAGGGTGGGCAACTCAAACGCCACCAAACCGAACACAACAAGAACTGGGTGGGTTGGAGGTAGAAAAAATGCAGCCACAGATCAGCAATATTCAGAGCAAACAGGAGGCACACAAACACTTGATGGACTCTCTCTAAAACTATTTCCAGAATGAAGCAGTTGTTTCACTGGCAGTATAATGACACTGCACTGTTCCTGAAGACGTATTATGGTTTATTATAACTGGATTTTCCAGAATCTACTTCAGTTTTTCCTGCTTATTTCAGCACTGGAAGATGTTTTTGTCACAACCTGTGTGTTGCTTAACAACGTGATTGCTGCTGCCAAGAAAGCAGATAGATTGTATAAAGTTCTTCAGTTTAATGAGATGCTCATTACTTCCATTGCTTCAGCAGCCTTCGGGCTATATGGGTTGTTTTGCAGCCCAAGAAAAAACAACCATCCAGCTTCACAAAGATCTGTGCCCTTCTCCCCAGACAGACACACACACACACACACACACACACACACACACACACACACACACACACACACACACACACACACACACACACACACACTCACTCACAGTCACCTGCCTTCATTCTGACTACTGACTGGCTAGCCCCAAGGAGTGAAATCAACAGTCAGAGTGAAGATTTATTTAGTAAATTTGTGCTGCCTCAAGGAGAAACATCTGAGTCCTCAGAGGAGAAGTAGTCAGCTAAGAGATTTTGTTTCTGACAAACAAGGCCCTGTTGGGGAACCCTCCACACATAATGTGTTGCTCTTTTAAGAAAGTACTGTTTATTTTTGTTTTCTGTCTAAAAGCAGCATTCAATAAACCTGGCATTTTTTATCAATATCTGAAGTTTCATGTCAGGGACTGCTATTTTTAGGTGTTAGTGTTTTTTTTTTTTTTGTTAATAACTGGGGTATATTTTGACACCTTTATTGAGTTGTCACTTAAGACACAGACATACATACATTTATATAAAAGAAAGCAAACCATGTTAACATGGTTAGAGTTGTCACTTCATAGCAAGAGGTTCTCCGGTTTGATTCTCAGCTGGGGTGCCTTCTGTGCGGAGTCTGCATGCCCTCCCTGCATTCATGTGCATTTCCTCTGTGTGCTCCAGTTTCCTCCCACATTCGAAGGACATGCATCTGGAGCATTTCTCCCCGGGCTTCCAGTGAAAATGGGCTCTGTCCCAGTCAGACTTTCCCGGTAAACAAATGATCTGATGCTACCCATGTCATTATTCATCACAGCTGGGTCTTGGATCCGACCTTTGATCCAAGCAGGCAACTGATTGACACATTCAGAGCTCAAGCTCCTCCCCTTCCCACAGTCCCCCACTGACCTGTCACCCTCAGATCTCGTTTGCTGCGGAAACGCTGAGGACGTGATTCTGGATGCTCAAGCTCTTTTTACAGATAAGTGACTTCTTTTTGGCTTGTTCTTTCCCTGTGTTAGTTATTTTTGGTCCCTTTGAAGTATTTTTAGTGTAGCATAGTGTTTTTTCTGTTACCTCCCCTCTCCATTTTTTTTAGCTAATTTTATCTGTTGGGTTCCCACCCATTTTCCCCATGGGTCCCTGTCCCCCCCCATAGTTAGTTACCTAATTAAAAAAAAAAAGCTTTTTGACTGTTAGTTCTCTATACCACCCCTTGTTCGGTTGGCTTGCATGTGGTGCTTTCTTTGTGGCGGTGTGCATGTTTGTTTGATTGGAACATGTCCGACAAGCCTTCTGGCTTTAAGAGATGCTCCTCATGCTGTCTGAAGATGCCTCATTCCAATTCGCACAAAGAGTGTGTTTATTGCTTAGAAGAGCCTCACCTGGAGGTTGAATGTGACATTTGTGCCAAATCCACCCCAGGGCTCTCATGGAGAGCAGAAACAAACTTCTCTTAAAAGGTCTAGCTCAGGGAGGTCCACTGAGTTTGAATTCTCCCTCTAAGGCTTCTCATAACCCAGAAAAGAGACCTCCCCCTTCCTCCAAACGGTCGCCTTTAGTATCCAAAAAGCCGAGACTCTCAGATTGCAGATCCCCGGATCTGAATCCAGCCTGTATGGCTTCAGATGTGGGCTCTTCTGCTCCGAGAGCTTCGGATCAGTCTCTCAGATCCAAGGCATTGGCGGCCTTTGGATCTGACTCAGCATAAGCCTTCTCCAGATCTGACTCATTTGTTGGATCCGTCTGGCGCGCTGACTAAGGCATTGGATCCTACCAGGGCTTTGGATCTGACTGTGCTGTTGGATCCGATAGTCATTGACAGTTCCCTTTCCAGATCTAAGACATCAGATCCAATGTGTGGGAGTCGATCCCCCTCCCATGACCATAGTCCATTTGGCAGGATCTCCAGTTAGGTCTGGTCATTCTTCTGCATCCTCCAGGTCTTCCAGAAGTTTGTTACCCATGGATATGAATAGAATGATGAGAAGTTTCCTCAAGGCCCAAATCATGTTGGGCTTCTTGTTGCTGTCCCCAGCTCAGATGCCTAGAGGACATTCTCCATCCATGAGACTTTACTCTCCTCTTCCGACTCAACTGGGTTGGGAATGCCAGGATCAGAGCATTCCTTGTGAGAGGCCAGCAGTGTCTGGTATTCCTCCTTTCTCAGCACCATCATGGCCCTTGCCAGGCTGTGTTCCACTGCCCTCGGAACATGCTGCACCTTGGCCCTGTAAGGTTGGTGTTGCTCCCTGTGGGTGGGTTCAGGCCTGGAATTTTCAGACCTCTCCCTTCCCTTGGGACTTCAGTGCTGGACAGCTTCAGGCCAATATTGTCTGGGTCTTCAGTGCTGCATCAGGGTCCCTCCTCCCTTTCCCGGCAGCTGTGGCTGTGCGAGAGGAGAGGGGAGCCACTTCCAGTCCGTCGGCCTTCTGGGCAGTAGAGAAGACCTTCTCCAGGTTGGCAATCACCTCTCCTTCTTCTCTAGGTTCTCCCCAGCCCCTCTCGGCTTTGGGTGGTGAGGCCTCATCATCCTTCCAGGGACAGCCCTCCCATGAGTGCCTTCAGACAAGCACTGCCCCACTTGTGGTCCCTGTGTCTTCTGAGTCCTCCCCAGAGCCCACCACAGAGGAACCCCCTTGGAAGAGAACATGTAAGAGGAGGCACCTGAACTCTCCTAGACAGTCTCTCACCAAGGACATGGATTTTGAGGAGGGAGGTGGCTCCCCCAGTCTTCCATCTAAGGAAGAGTCCTTTGGGAACATCCTCAAAATTCTCAAGCAAAGAGGTGGTTGGTCTTCCCCCACCCCATCTTTGGAGGAATCCATGTTTCTGAAGGCCTTTGGGATGGGCCCATCTTCTATCTGGGTGTCCCCCCCCCCCCTTGCCGGCGAACTTGTAGACCTCATTGCTGGTAGAACTTGGAAGGAGCTGGACATAGTGGAACTGGTACCCAAAAAGGTGGACAGATTCTTAAGTCCCCCAAAGAAAAGGCTTTTGGATCAAGAACATCTCTGTTGCTGTCATCATGGTGGTCACTGCTACTAAGTAGGAGCTAGTGGAGAACAGCTGCTCGGTCCATCCCCTGAATAGAGTGTCTCAGGCAATTGACCACTTTGGAAAGTGCATGTTTTCCTCCGCTACATTCGGACTGAGAACAACCAACTACATGGCACATTTTACCCGGCTTCAGAGGAATTTGTTGTCAGAACTCACCACTTCCCTTACATAGTTGCTGGCTCTAGAGAGTCTTAAGCTGGTCTCCCCTAAGTTGTCCACTCTGACTTTCCCTGCTAATGCTTCGATGAAGCTGATCTCCAGTGAGACGAAGGCCATGTCTTGGGAGGCATAGTTATTGCCATTCGTCTGCACACCTGGCTTTGCCTTTACGGGTTTGTGGAACCCTTCAAGGTGTCTTTTACTAATGCCCCCTTTGACAGGTCGACCTTTTTTGGACTTTCTGTCAAGGAAAAATTGACCTGCAGCAGGAGAGTAAGACTCTGTTTGCAGTGGGAATCAAGTTTTCTACTCCGCAATGATCTTTTTCTAAGACTCAGAGAGGTAGTAAGAAACTACAAGACTCTGTCCTCCTTACAGGATGCTCCCCAAAAATCCTCTTCTGCAAGCCGGGGTAAGGGATTCAGTGGTAGATGCTGCCCTAGAGACAGAGAGGGTCCACAGAATCAGGGCTCTCGGGTACTCTTCTCGGAGAAGTCTTTTCAACACTCCCAAAGTGATGCCCGACTGTCCTGCCTGGGGGATGATTTTCCCTTCACCCACTAGCATGGGCAAATATCTCCTCAGATCAGTTGGTGTTAAAGATTATTTCCAGAGGTTACTTCATTCCCCAGTTTCAAAATCTCTCCCAGACATTCCACCCCGCCAGAGGGATTTGGCCCTTCTCGAGGTTCACGACCCTCTTATAAAAAGAGCCATCCAAGAGGTCCCAGCAGGACAATGAGGGTCCAGAACTTACTCTCACTTCTTTTTGGTGCCAAAAAAGACCAGAGACTTGTGTCCAATTTTGGACCTCAGCAAACTGAATCTGTCAGTCCAGAAGTCCAAGTTCTGGATGGTCACTGTTCAGTCCATTCTGCCTCTCTTGCACAAGGAAGACTGGATGTGCTCAGTGGATTTCAAGGATGTGTACTGTCATATCAAGACTGACAAGCACTCCAGGAGACACCTGCACTTTCAGATAGGGGCCGATCACTACCAGTTCAGAGCCCTGCCCTTTGGACTCACCACAACCCCCCCTGGTGTTTACCACATGTATGGCAGTGGTGGCAGCTCATCTCCGGCTGCAAGGCTTCCAGGTCTTTCTGTACCTATTCGATTGGCTCCTCATGCCCTCATCAAGGCATCAACTGTCAATGGTCATCAGGTATACCCTCAAACTCTTTCAGGATCTTGGCATCATAGTCAGCCTATCCAAATCCAATCTTTCTCTATGCCAAAACCTAGAGTTTATTGGGGTTCAACTGGACACGGTGTTGGAGACTGCACTACTACCCCTATGCAGAATTCAGCTTATTTGGGATCAGGTCTCTTACTTGCTGGTTCTAGAGCACCCAACAGCCCATCTAGTTCTTCAAGGGCTAGGTTCGATGGCGGCTTCCATCCAGTTACTACCACTGTGGTGTTCACATAAATTCACATGAAAAAATTAATATAAAAATATAATTAAACACAAACATTACAATTCATATACATCTATCTAAAAGTCATAAAACTTTAAAATCATCTACGTAAGGGTCGTGCCTTGAGTATTGGTCTGATAGGGATATGATCATTAAGACCATGTCCCACATCTGCACTAAGTCTTATGATCCACTCCGCTTCAAGTATTTCAGTTCTTATTCTAACATCACCTCCCCAGATAGGCAACTTAAACCTCAGGATTAGAGAGCATTTATATCACATTAAGAAGCAAAGTGCACACAATGCGTTAGCAAAACATGTTAAAGACATGGATATACATCATAATTTTAAGTTTTTGACAATAGGTAGATGTTTTTGAAAATAGGAGGGGGATGATGTTAGAATATGAATTTTTTCATTTGAATTTATGTGAACACCCATATTTACATCTATGAAGTTTTGCATATGCACTTATGAAATGAAGAGGTCACTTTAAAATTAATTACTATAAGTCATGTGATTTTATTTTACTGCTATAAAACAGGTGTTCTTTGTAAGTGCACCTTATTCACCCGAGGAAGCTAACTGTGAAAGCGCTTGTGTGTGTGTGTCGGTCTGACTACAATTAAAACTGGTTTTGGAAACTGGAGCCTGGTCTCTATAAGTTTTTTTGCCTTAATACATATATCCTGCCATTGTTTTCTTGTGAATTGCTTATCCAGTCTCTCTCTTTCCAATCTCTTCTAACCTTCTGTGATTGGTTCCTATAGTTGTCATGCAATATTTTATATGCTGTATTAATTATCCTTTTTTTAACAGCAGCTTCTGTCCTTGATTCAACTAGAAACTCTTAACAGAACAGGTCTTTTACTTAGAATTCCCTCATCTTTGCCTGTATTCTGATATCAGTCCCTGATAGAGAAGGCAGCCTCTAGCCTGCAGTCCACAGGTCTTCTTGGCCTCTTACCATTATATTACCTTTCCCTGTCTATTTGTTTGCTCCTAATGCCTTGATTCCTTTGTCAGTTTTCTCCAATAAATTCCAGCCCCCTTTTGCCTATTCTCAGTACCCCTAATTGCAGTCATCCCTATTGGCAGAATCTCCTTTTTCCATTTTCGCATGGACTTGGTCTTTAGAATCCTTTCTGCTACTTCATGAATATAATGTTCTGTTTGGCTGCTGTTATTCTTCTTAAAGATCTGCATCTAAAATCCCACTCTCCTTATTTCTTGAATTTATCCCCCACTTCATCATCATCCCTTTCCACTTTGAATTATAGCTTTTTGCTTGTGTTGTATATATGAGCTATACTGTGTAACTGTACAATATCCCTTCAAATGAGGTCATCTTAAGCCACCTCCCTTTAAATCAGTTTATCCTAAACTACATAATTCTATTGGAAGTATCAACTTATCCTACTTGACTCTTGCTGTCTTCTCCTCCCAGATAAAATCTTTCATGTCTTCTTAATTACCATCCACAACTTCTCTCCTGGTTGATAAAAATGTGCCCGAAATGTATATAAAACTAAAGGGACTAAAAACATTTTCACTGCTTGTATCTTGCTATCTGTATTTATAAAGTAGAGCTTCCATTTTCTCAGTTTTTGTATTATCTTTTGTTTAGTCTCTTCCCACATATCCTTAGCTGCCGTTACAGAATCCTTTTATAAACCATATGGACAGTCCTTGGGTTAAGGACGAGATCCTTTTTTTAGTCTGGCCTTAACTCAAATTTGTATCTAAGTCGAAACACGTACATATGGTTGTTATTAAATGTCACTTAGTCGAATGTTTGCCTCAGTCTAGTATTTATTTTACTTTTCTTTGCATATAAAATGCTTTAGAAACACTTCCAAACAAAAAAATATCGTAAATATAGTACTGTATACTGTAGCTATGCTTCCTTACTTCCTGTGAGCTATGCTTCCTTACCTTCTACCAACAAAGCTGGTTTAAGACTTCTTGTTATTAAATGCAGTGTTTATGAGGACTTTCACACACACACACACACACACACACACACACACACACACACACACACACACACACACACACACACATATGCAAAACTGCGCAGATTTTCGCAGAATGTTCAGATTTTTGCCTCATATTTTTGGTCCATTTTTCACAAAATTGTGGTTGTTTAGCAAAAGTAGTGGCAAATCATAAAGACGGAAGTTAGAAAATGACAGACATTTGAGTTTCAGAATTCATACCCTTCAGAAAATTCATGGTAATGCAGAACCTGTTATTCTATCAACTTTAAGTTTGTAAGAGCAATAGTTATTAAAATTGTCCCTATGTTGGGGTATTTGTCCCACTTTTATTTATGGCTTTGTCCATATTTCTTACTGTAAGAGCTTTAGAGGTATGACACATGGACACACACACTCTTAACCCTACTTTATCTATTCCATAACTAACCCCCTCCTGCAACCACCCACCTCTTAACTGCTGCCAGGAGTTTTCTCCCTAACTCTCACTCTTCACTCTCTCTCATACACACAGTCTCTTCCTCATTCATACCTGCATTCACTCACACATCGCTGTCACTGCCTCAATCTCTCTCTCTCTGTGCATCTCACACACACACACACACACACACAACACAACACAACACACACACACAGATTTGGGCAGCTTTAATAATTTTATTTTTTTTACATTATTTCTGACATTGTGGCAGCCCGTTTTTATCTATGGGCTGTCTGCATATCGGATGTCCATAACCCGGGGACTGCCTGTACTCCTAAATACTTCATTTTATCATGTCCCCTTAAATATGGGTATTGCTTAACCATTTCATGTGTGGGGGCAAAGTTTACAGCTATAGCCTGTTTTTTGTCTTTATTAATTTTATATCCTGAAAAAAAAAATGAAACTTTCTCAGAATATTCCACAACAGTGAGGTGTCTTTTTCTGGTTTTATCAGGTATAAAATAATATCGTCTGCAAATAAAGCCACGTCTTCTTCATTACCATACCAATTATATACTTGAATTTCTGAGTCCCTTATTTTCTTTGCCATTGGCTATAAATATTATGACGACCGTGCTCTGGCCCAGCAATCAAGGAGCCTCAATCCTCACCACTAGCACCAGGGAGGTAGTCTTCTAGAAGGAGAAAGGATAACTAATACACACAATAAAGTACAATTTCCCTTAAGTGCACATAGAGTTTACAGTCAGTCTGGGGCTGGATGCTCCCTTGCTCACCAGGTCCCCAATAAGACTCCCCACAGTCACAGCTCTATAGCTTTATGCTCAGCCTAGCTGGGCAAGCTAAAACCTCCAGTAC
This sequence comes from Protopterus annectens, assembly GCF_019279795.1. NCBI lineage: Eukaryota > Metazoa > Chordata > Ceratodontiformes > Protopteridae > Protopterus > Protopterus annectens. The sequence goes on along the minus strand of NC_056735.1, from coordinate 497,866,618 downwards.
CCTCTCTGTCCAACCAGTGCTTCGTGTCCCTGCCCAAGTAGCTGACACAACACACACACACTTTGAGAAGAGGTTATACAGCCACACAGACCCTCCTGGGAAAAGGCTGGCACAGATTCTCCAGCTGTGCCCCTATTACCCAGACCATACTGTAGTAATTCCTGCCACCACCCAGCTAATAATTATCAGCTAGTAAAAGGCCCTTAAAGGGTGTCCAGTTATTACTGTGCAATATTATAAATCAAATGGTAGTGTGACTATTCAGTCTTAAGGCTTATTAGAGTGGCTTATTACAATAACCTCTATAAATATGCAATGTACTCTAGAGCTTACTCTACACAAACCAGCCACAGGTAAAGATTTTTAAAATATTTAATAATAATTAATTAAAACACAAGACAATACTACTACACCACAGAGATATCTAAGAGTTCAGAGATCGCACAGAAACTTAAAACAATACAGTAGGACAGGTCTGATGTCAAAGAAAAACACTTAATCTAACTTTCTAATCTTTAGCTATTCTTAAGAGAAAACACAGTGCTATAATCTTACTTACATACATAAAGAGCAAATAGTGCTGAGGTTGATGAACCAAGACAAATGCTCCCCTCATCTCTCACTCAACAATAGTTTTTAAACACTAACCAATAGCTGTCTAAGGCCCTCCCAAATTACATTATTTTGACACTTAGTCTGGAGTTCCCAGGCCACAAGCCACATTATTTAGCAAGCTAACACCTGCTCAGGAGGCTACAACAATAAAAGGCATTTCACATATACACTCTAGCAGAAACAAGAGCAATAAAGCACCTTCCACATGTAAATTCTGGCCCTTAACTTTAACCTTAAAACGATGGGCCTGAAACCTTCATCCAGACTCACTGGAGCCGAATTGTAAAACATCAAAGAGATTCATAAGATCTTTTCAACTTCAAAAGACACATTTGAAATGCTTGGCTTGCTTTTCCTTACAGCAGATGGCAATGTTGCAACAATCTTGAAGTTCACATTTTACACTCTTTTTCTTTTATTTGAAAATACAAGCCTGTATTTTACATTTATTTATACAATTGATAGAATTATGTATCAAATTCTATTTGACTAGGCTGGCAGCCTTTGCCCATCTTCCTCCAATCTTCACAAATATAATGCAAATAGCAAATGGAAAAGAGGACACCCATGCCTGGTTCCTCTCTTCAGACACAGCTTATCAGAGAAGAACCCTCCCACCTTACTTTTTACCTTAGATCCCATGTACATCCTCCTAATTAGGAACGAACCAAGCCCATGCAGGGTAGACCAAGTGCACGGATCAACCAAGAACAATAGTACATCCAAAAAATAATGATTCAGCACAAAGGAGGATAAAACTATTTGGCTCTTATTGTGGCAACTCCATCATGCAATCTGGTTTCGGCTAGAACATAAGCCTTCTTCAGTGAAACAGAAAATTCAGTTAGAGCACATCCTAGTGTCTGCTTATATATCACAAAATTTTAAGAGATATACCCTGGATACAAATCAAATAGAACCACCAAAACAAAATTTAACTTAATTCATTTAGACCGGGTCTGAATAGAGCTCCCAGCCTGGTAATCCAAGAGGACTCCATATTGTCTAATATTTCATGCCAGCCTGCTTTGGAGGTTCTGTACATCTGAATTTTGTCAATTATTGTGAACTTAAAATTAGCAGTTTTGTGTGTATTAGTGTGTTTATATAGAGCATTGGAAACTCTGTTATTTCTAATCTCGCTTAGATGTTCACTTATGAGGTGTCTAAAGGGTCTGGATGTTTATCCTACATAGAAAGAAGAGCATGTGCATGTAGCTAAATAAATTACCCAGTCACTGCTGCAGTTCCCAAAAATTTTTATCTGATACACTTTAGAAGTGTTAGAACTAGCAAATCCTTTACTTTTGAAAATATGTTTACATGCACTGCAGTGACCACAAGGAACGCAGCCTGCCAACGAGTCACCAAATAATGTTTTCTGCATTGGGATGGGTGGGTTATATCTTTTGTAATGTGTGAAGTGTGAATTGATTGTTCTACCCCTGCGGTAAGAAAAAGCACATCTATCTGGTAGTATCCCATTAAGATGTTCATGTGCCCGCAAAATATCCCAATGATTGTTGATGATATCCCTAAATTTAGATGTGTTACTACAGAATGTAGTGACTAGTCTGATAGGTTGGGGTGTCTGTGTATTATGTCCAGTTGTTCCATGTTGATATTCTAAAAGATGTGATCTTGGAATATCATTAGCCTGGGTAACAGTTTGGGTAATGCGATGTTTATTGTATCCTCTGGTTATCAGCCTGTTTGTAAGATCTTGTTGACACTCCTGGTGGGATTCTTCCGAAGAGCAAATCCGCTTAATGCGTGAAAATTGAGACTTGGGTATGTTGTTGATGATATGGCATGGATGATGACTGGAAGCATGAAGTAGTGTATTATATTTTGGGAATTTTCTGTGTACCCAAGTATCCAATGTATGATCCTCCTGTCAAGTGACTAAGACATCCAAAAAAATAATTTCTTAATGTACAATGGTTACAGTAAACTGAATATCCCATCTATTGCTGTTAAGGTATCAACAATTGTCCAGGTAGCGTCTCCAAATATCCAACTCATCCAAAAAAATGTTATTGTTAGAATCATAGATAAATTGTTTCTCGAAAAACCCCATGAACAAGTCTGCATAAATGGGAGCAAAGTTGGGTGTAGGATCCACCACCATGTGTATGTAAAACTGGGCATCAGCTAGTTGTTTATGTGCTTCCACCTGGTACATCTCCCAATCCATTATTACAATGCCACCTCCCTTGTCAGCTGGTAGAATAACTATGTTATGATTGGAATGAAGTTCCTTCAATGCTTGCTGCTCCTGTTTGGTTAGATTATGTTGAATAGGCTGGTAACCCTGGGAAAAATGTAGATCTTTGAGGACACATTCCTTGAATATGGCTACATGTTTATCCATGGGAGATTGAAAATCAGATCTCCCAAACTGAAACCCAGTAGATCTTTGAGAATTATCTGAATCTGAAAAAAATATTTTTGGGTTAATAAGTCTGCAGAAGTCATTCAGTTCATTGACCAAAACATGTTCTGGAACAAAATATGTAGGTACAAAATTAAGACCCTTATTCAATAGTTTATTGTCTACAGATGACAATTTGTATGAAGAGATGTTGTCTACATTATTTATTGACTCACAATCTTCCGTAATAGTTGTTGTAAATTCTGTGTGCTTCTTTCTGTGTTTTCTCCCCCCTCTCCGTTTTTTGGGCCTAAAGGGTCTAAGGGTTGTTTACGTTTAGCCACTGGAGATTGTTGGTTGGAAGGGCAGTTGAAATCAGTGGCAGAAGATGTTTTATCATCCACGCCATATCATCAACAACATACCCAAGTCTCAATTTTTACCCATTAAGCGGATTTGCTCTTCGGAAAAATCCCACCAGGAGTGTCAACAAGATCTTACAAAGAGGCTGATAACCAGAGGATACAATAAACATCGCATTACCCAAACTGTAACCCAGGATGTAATGTGATCCTATCTCGCCTACATTCTCTACAGATGGGTTTGGAGCCGATCCTCGGCTCCGACTCGGCCACTATACAATAGAACGCAGTCTCTTATTGGCTGAGTCACCTCGTATCCCAGGATGCACCACTACTGCTTCCCCAGATCTCGTTTGTCGCTTCTCAAGCATAGACGTGGTCTCGGACTTGGCTGAGCTAAGTACCTCTTAGTGACATATTTTTCTGTCAAATTTTCTTCAAAAACTGACCCAAAAGCTGTTTTAACAGCTACTTGTTGTTGTGTGATTGTGTATTTATGATTTTTGTGGTAAAATTTATATTTTTTGTGGCAAGGATTCCGTTGAGTCAGTGGGGCCTTGCCCTATCCTGCACTTTTGTTAGTTAGAGTTGGTAGTTTGTGTAGTTTTTTTGGTGTACTCTTAAAAGTTTAGACTGTTTTAACCATGTCGAAGGAACATAGGCCATCAGGTTTCAAAAAATGTTCTAAATGGAATTACAAAATGTCCACTACGGATGACCATTCCTTGTGTGTTTATTGTTTGGGCCCGAAGCACCTCCAGGAATCCTGTAGCGTTTGCCATGCTTTTTCCTCTCGCGTGCTCCAAGAGAGGAAAAATAAGTTGATTTTGAAAGGGCTTATTACCCCTTCTTTTGAGGAAGCCCCATCTTCTTCTTCTTCCCCTTCGAGGAAGAAAAAGTCTTCGGCTCCGACCAGCCCGTCGATCCGGCAGCAAAAAAGTCAAGGCAGGCTTCTCCGTCGGCTCCACGGACTTCGGAGCCGAGGGCGGAACGGTCTGCCTCGATGTCTCCAACCTCGACTCCTCTGGCTTCGGAGTCGAGAGCTCGGGTGTCGAGAGGCGAGTCATCTCCATCGGCTCCACTGCCTTCAGAGCCGATGAAGGTTGCCCGCTCAGACTCTTCCCCTTCGGTGCCGAAGTCCCCATTGGCTCCGAGGGAAATTGCAGTGGTAATGGAATCTCACTCGGCGCCGATACTTCTCGAAACCATACGGAGCCGGTCCCCCAGTCTTTCGGAGCCGGCGGAGAAGTCTACTCAGACCTGGTCGGTCTCTTCTCGGTCGTCGAGGATGTCTGATTCAGATGTAGACAGGGTGCTTCAAAGGCTTTTTCAGTCTCTGGTCTTTCAAAAGTTGGTCTCGGCTCCAGCCCAGTCGGCTCCGGAGCCGGTTTCCCACCTTGCTATCTCCGTTCCTCCTCCAACAGCCTCGGCGCCGTTGGAGTCAGTGTTGGTGGAGCCGGTGGAGGTTGTCGGGTCGGTTCTGACCCTAACTCCAACCCCGCCCTTCGGGTCGGTGTTCGGTACGCGGACCTCCACTTTCGGCCCTGGGGGGGACGCTTCGGGACCGATCCTTTTGGTTCCGAGCCTCCCTCTCGGTGCGTCGGCGGCGGGAGTTCCGACTGCTGTTGTGGCCTTGGGGGTTGAACCATCCCAGGACTCTGGGGGTCCCGCCTTCAAGGCCATGAGGAGTGCCTTGGCCAAATCCTCTCTGGCCACTTCTACCATCTCACCACCACCTTCCTTTGGCACGGAGACTGGCTCCTTTGCAATCCCCCTGTCTCACGACAGCGGAGCCCTTGGGCCTGAGGTTACCCCCATCGAGGGTTCCCTTCTTCGTGGAGGTCCCTCCGAAACGTCTTCGGAGGAACCTCCGAGGAAGAGACAGTGCAAGAGGAAGCACGTAGACTCCCCTGATGAGTCTCTCACCTCGGATACCGACCTCGATGATGCGGAAGGGTCCCCCAAGTTGTCCTCGGATGATGTATCCTTTGCGGACATCTTGGAAATCCTCAAGCAACGAGGCATCTGGCAGTCCAAACCCCCTTCTGCTGAGGAGTCTGTGTTCCTCAAGGCCTTCGGGGCTCAGCCCTCCGCCTCCTGGGTGTCTCCGCCCTTCGATGAGCTTCTGGATTTGATCTCTCGAAGGGCGTGGGAACACCCGGACTCTGTTGAACTGGTGCCAGCTTGCCCCAATAAATTCCTTTCGGCACCCCCTGATAAGGACTTTCTTTCCAAAGGTGTGGCTGTAGATGCCTTGGTGGTGGCATCTGCCACCCAGCAAGATGTGGCAGAGGCTTCAACGTCCGTCCATCCTCCTAATAAGGAGTCTAGGAGCATGGATCGGTACGGGAAGTGCACCCTTACTTCAGCAACCTTTACATTAAGGTCTCTGAACTACCTGACGCATTTCATGAGACTGCAGAGGGATCTGGTCAAGGAGCTTTCGGATACCCTCTCCGGTAACTTACCTGAGCAGTTAACCCAGACGGTTAACTCCCAGTTGGCTACCCTGTCCTCGTTATCCAACTCGTCCATGAGGCTCATTTCGTATGCAGCCGAAGGAGCGAGCAGAGCTGCGGGCACAGGGATTGCTCTACGGAGACAAGCCTGGCTACCCCTGTGTCACTTTGCGGAGGCCTTTAAGTCTTCCTTTGCCGACGCCCCCTTCGATGGGTCCTCTCTGTTTGGACCCAAGGTAAAGGACACTTTGACTCGCTGCGAACAGGAGGGTAAGAATTTAACTGCCGTAGGGGCCCGGTTTTCCACTCCGTTAAGACCTTATCCGAAGGCTCGAAGAGGAGGGAAAATGTGGTTCCGTAAGTCTCAAAAGCCTTACTCGTCGCAGCAGAGTGATTCCCCTTCTAGAGGCAGAGGAGGGGGAAATTTTTCAGGGAGACGCCGTCCCAGAGGCGGCGGAGGTCCCCGCAACACTGGAGACCGCGAGTCCTTTTGTGTCTCCTCCTCCTTCCAGCCTCCCTGAAGGAGTGCCCGACTGTGCAGCTCCGGAGCCAGTCGGGGGTCGTTTATCGAGGCACCTAAAGGCCTGGGAAAGTATCACTCAGGACCAATGGGTGCTCTGAATCATCGCCGGAGGTTACACCATTCCCTTCTTTCAACCCCCCTCACCATCCCAAAGAATCCCAGACCCACCACCCAGTCAACGGGATCTGGCAGCCAGCGAAATTTCGAAGCTGCTTCAAAAAGGAGTCATCCAACCTGTCCCCGCAGATCAGGCCAGATCAGGGACTTACTCAAGATTCTTTTTGGTACCAAAAAAGACCGGGGACTTGAGGCCCATTTTGGATCTCAGCAGGTTAAACCGATCAGTGAAAAAGTCCAAATTCCGGATGGTCACCTTGCAATCCATTCTCCCGCTTTTGGAGAAGGTTGTTTGGATGTGCTCCATAGATCTCAAAGACGCCTATTATCACATTCTGATAGATCAGGCGTCAAGGAGACACTTGCGCTTCAGCCTAGGAGACAGTCATTTCCAGTTCCGTGCACTGCCCTTTGGTCTCACCACAGCCCCCAGGGTGTTCACCAAATGCTTGGCAGTGGTGACTGCTCACCTGAGAAGTCTAGGATTCCAGGTGTTTCCATACCTAGACGACTGGCTCCTAACTGCCACCTCCAGGCATCTACTCTTAAAAACTCTAGCAGCCACTATCTCCCTAGGCAACTCCTTAGGAATCGCCTTCAATTGGACAAAATCCATATTGCTGCCATCACAGCGTATTCTGTTTATTGGTGCAGAAATAGACTCAAGGCAGATGCGAGTCTATCTTCCTGCGGAAAGAATAGCAACACTGCAGTCTCAGGTTCAGGCGTTACTCCTCAGACGTCACGCTCCAGCGAGAATGGTCCTGCAGTTGTTGGGTTCCATGTCAGCCACCATTCTTCTTGTCCCTTTGGCAAGGTTGCACATGAGGATACTCCAGTGGCTTCTCTCAGTCCAGTGGTCTTATCAAGACCTTCCCCTCAGTCACCACATATTGATCACAGAGACGTGTAAACAGGATCTTCGTTGGTGGCTTCTTTCCTCCAACCTGGATCAGGGGCGACCCTTCGTTCCCCCATCCCCCTCGGCCACGTTGACTACGGACGCCTCCCAGACAGGGTGGGGGGGGGGGACATTATCTGGACAGGTTGGTCCAAGGCACGTGGCACTCCGACGAGAGTCTTCTCCACATCAATATCTTGGAAATGAGGGCGGTGCTTTTAACGTTGCAAGCACTGCACGATCACCTCCCCCAGGCTACGATTGCCATTCAGTCCGACAACATGTCGGTAGTCTGGTACTTGAACAAGCAAGGAGGGACCAGGTCTTACCCCCTTTGCAGAGAGGCCATGAAGGTATGGGATTGGGTGATTGCTACCAAACATTTTCTAGTGGCAACACATATTCCGGGGAGATCCAGTGTGATAGCCGACAGACTGAGCAGGACTATTCTCTCCCTCACGAATGGTCCTTGAATGACAGAGTGGTAACACAGATTTTCACGAGATGGGGAGCTCCATTTTGCGATCTTTTCGCAACTCCCCTCAACGCAAAATGCCAGCAGTTCTTCTCTCTCACCCCAGTTCCGGGGGAGATCTCCAAGGATGCTCTGGTCCAAGCTTGGCCCCCCGGTCTGCTATACGCTTTTCCACCGGTTCCTCTTCTCCCCAAGGTGATTCAGAAGGTGATTCGCTTGGAAAGCAGAATGATTCTAATCGCCCCATACTGGCCTCGTCAAGTCTGGTTCCCCTTTCTTCACAAATATGCATTGGAGGGTCCCTGGTTCCTGGACCAAGTTCCGGACCTCTTGGCGCATCAGTCAGGACAGCTCCATCAGTCCCTCCATTCATTGAAGCTAGCAGCTTGGCTACTCCTCTTCCGACCATAGTTAGGAGCCATTCTTTCGACCCTGAAGTCATGCATATTTTGTCCTCGGACAACAAGACTTCTACTAAAAAGATGTATAGCAGTAAATGGAAGAGGTTTGCTATTTGGGCCCAATTCCGAGGATTAGACCCTATGACAGCCTCGGTGTCAGAGGTTCTGAAGTTTTTAACTTCCCTGTTCAACCAGGGTTGTTCGGTGTCTACCATCAAAGTTCAATTGGCGGCTATTTCCAATTTTCACGAGAGCGTAGAACCACCTTTAATGAGCAACAAGTTGTGCAAAGCTTTTATTAAAGGAGCTTGGCTTCTACGACCCCCTATATCTCATCCCACACCACCGTGGGACCTTAACGTAGTGTTAGGTGCATTAACCGCACCTCCCTTTGAGCCGGCAGCAACCTGTGACTTAAAATTTCTTTCTTGGAAGACTGCCCTTCTAGTTGCTATTACATCAGCCAGGCGAGTTTCAGAACTTCAAGCCTTATGTGTCAAACCACCATACCTGGTATTTCACAAGGACAGAGTATCTCTTAGACCAAACCCATCCTTTATACCAAAGGTTTGTTCTAACTTTTGTTTGCAGCAATCACTAGAATTACCGTTTTTTTTCCCTAAGTATTCAAACAGAGCTGAGTATACCTTTCACAGCTTAGATGTGCACAGACAATTACGTTTCTATTTGGATAGGACACACCAAGCACGAAAATCAGATCAACTGTTTGTGTCCTTTTTGGACAGTAAATTGGGCAAAGCCGTCACGAAAGTCACTATTGCCAAGTGGATCAGAGACTGTATCAGTCATATTTATCGCATTTCAAATAAGGAACTTACAGTTCCAGTGAAAGCTCATTCTACTAGGGCTATGGCCACTTCGGCAGCCTTTCATTCCAAGCTCTCTATTAATGACATCTGTGCGGCTGCTACGTGGTTTTCTCTACACGCCTTTATTTCTCACTACAAATTGGATGTGGCATCTAGGGGTCGAGCTTCCTTCAGTTCCACGGTTCTCCGGACCGTTTTCCAGTGAGCCACCCCAGGAATTAGGTGCTAGGGACGCTGTCCCATCTGTAGAGAATGTAGGCGAGATAGGATCACATTACATCTTTTAGTTATGTACTTACCATAACTTTAGATGTATGGGATCCATCTCGCCTACATTCCTAATAACCCACCCTCCTTCCCCCTACCTTGTAGGCCAGAAGAGACCGGACGATCTGAATTCAACTGTTTCCTCTCTTGAAACACCTGGCAATGTTATAACAACAGTCTATGTGTGTGTGTGTGTATGTGTGCGGACAAACAAGATCTGGGGAAGCAGTAGTGGTGCATCCTGGGATACGAGGTGACTCAGCCAATAAGAGACTGCGTTCTATTGTATAGTGGCCGAGTCGGAGCCTAACCCATCTGTAGAGAATGTAGGCAAGATGGATCCCATACATCTAAAGTTATGGTAAGTACATAACTAAAAGTTAATGATATTCCAAGATCACATCTTTTGGAATATCAAAATGGAACAACTGGACATAATACACAGACACCCCAACCTATCAGACTAGTCACTACATTCGGTAGTAACACATCTAAATTTAGGGATATCATCAACAATCATTGGGATATTTTGCGGGCACATGAACATCTTAATGGGATACTACCAGATAGATGTGCTTTTTCTTACCGCAGGGGTAGAACAATCAATTCACACTTCAAACATTACAAAAGATATAACCCACCCATCCCAATGCAGAAAACATTATTTGGTGACTCGTTGGCAGGCTGCTTTCCTTGTGGTCACTGCAGTGCATGTAAACATATTTTCAAAAGTAAAGGATTTGCTAGTTCTAACACTTCTAAAGTGTATCAGATAAAAATTTTTGGGAACTGCAGCAGTGACTGGGTAATTTATTTAGCCACATGCACGTGCTCTTCTTTCTATGTAGGACAAACATCCAGACACTTTAGACACCGCATAAGTGAACATCTAAGCGAGATTAGGAATAACAGAGTTTCCAGTGCTCTATATAAACACACTACTACACACAAAACTGCTAATTTTAAGTTCACAATAATTGACAAAATTCAGATGTACAGAACCTCTAAAGCAGGTTGGCATGAAATATTAGACAATATGGAGTCCTCTTGGATTACCAGGCTGGGAGCTCTATTCAGACCCGGTCTAAATGAATTAAGTTAAATTTTGTTTTGGTGGTTCTTTTTTATTTGTATCCAGGGTATACATCTCTTTAAATTTTGTGATATATAAGCAGACACTAGGATGTGCTCTAACTGAATTTTCTGTTGCACTGAAGAAGGCTTATGTTCTAGCCGAAACCGGTTTGCATGATGGAGTTGCCACAATAAAAGCCAAATATTTTTATCCTCCTTTGTGCTGGATCATTATTTTTTGGATGTTTATCCTCCTAATTAACCTTATGATTGCATCTGAGAATGCAAATCCTTCCAATGGCTTACTCATAAAATCCCAGCTTACTCTGTTGAATGCTTTCTCTGTGTCAAGACCCACCGTCCGTGATTGCTGTTAAGCAACTGTTTTTGTATAATAACTCCAGAGCACAAAAGCTTTTAGCACAAAGGCTTAGGCAACATAAAGTAGAAAGGGTTGTTGCCAAGTTTAGGAACGTATAACAAGGAAAATAACCAGAAATAGTGTAGCGGTAATAGAAATAGTTCAGAAATTTTATGAAAATGTGTATAAAGCAGAGAAAGGTGAAATCAAGAAATACAAATGGCAGTGTTTATGGAGGAATTAAATATGCCAATGTTAGAGGTAGATGAGGCTCAGCAATCAACAGTTAAGACAGGAGGAGATGAGATAAAAATAATGATGTATGATCAATGTGCAGGAAAGTCTCCAGAAATACATGTTACTCCTATGGAAGTTTGGAAGCTTGGAAGGAAGAAAACAATAAAAATCTGGAAAGTTTAACAGTCTCTCCCCCTTTCTCTGTCTCTTCCAAGTTTGCAACAGATTACCTCAGATTCTGGAGTTCTATCATTCATTAAGAGCACTTCATGGTATGGATGTCCTGTCCCCCCTTTTCAGGCATTCCTCAGTCTCCTCCAGACCAACTTTCTCATTTTTCAGTAATTTTGCAGTCTTTTTTTCAATCAAGGTTCTATTCAACCTGTTCCTCCTACCCAGGTGGGAAAGCATTTTATTCCAGGAAGTCCTGGAAGGAGGGGACTTGGAGACCAATTTTCAACCTTTCTCTTCTCAACACTTTTCTCCAGGTCCCTTCTTTCAAGATGCTGTCTTTTAAGACCATGTCTCCTCTCCTTCTTCTTCAGGCCTTTCTGGTTTCTCTGGATCTTAAAGATGTCCGTCTCCATATCCCTAGCTACCCTCTATTCAGGAGTTATGTTTTTCTGTCTTTTCCTCGCATTTTCTCTTCTCTGCTTTGCCCCTTGGCCTTTCTACTGCTCCAAGGGTATTCACCAAATGCTTCGCTCCTGTCATTGCCATTTGCAGGCTGCATGGGCTACAGATTTTTCCTTATCTAGATGACCTGCTTCTTCAGGTTCCTTTTCCCAACAGACTCTTACATGGTCTCTTCTTCGTCACTCTTCTATTACAAAGTCTGGGATTCACTATCTTTTTTCAAAAAGTCTGTTATCACTCCCTCCCAAGATCACATTTTTCTTGGTTGATGAATTCAGACCATTCCTATGTTAACTTCTCTTCCTGCTTTTTAGATTCTGTCATTGACTACCTTCTTCCAGTCCCTTCCTCCTCTGTCTTCTGTCATGGCCAGGGAATTCCTTTAAATTCTGGGATATATGGCTTCCACCCACCACTTGTTTCCTTTTGCCAGACTCCATATGAGAAAGCTTCAGCGGTACCTAACAGTTTGGCTACAACATTGCTACCCACTGGGGTGCACAACTTCCTCTCCTCCATTGTCTCAAACTCAAGCTCCACTTTTGGAATCAGCAAATGTCTCTCAATTCGTGACTGCCCTTTTAGGCTCCTTACCAGGAAGTGTTTACAGACACCTCAGACATTGGATGGAATGCTTCTTGTGGCCCTCTGAAAGTTTGGGGTCTCTGACCCCCTCATTGGAGGTTAGACCATATCAACATAAAAGAGATGAGGGCTCTGATTCTGGCTGTACAAGCTTTCCACTCCCTATTTCTTCCTCGCCCCATGAACATTTTTTACAGACAATTCCACTGTGATGTGGTATATCAACAAGCAAGAGTGCATAAGCTCTTTTCAGACTAGCTCTTCAGGCCTGGGATTTGGATATCAGTTATCAGGTGACTTTTCAGGAAGTTTACATTTCTTCAGAGCACAACTTAGTGAGAGACTCTCTGATTAGGTCCAGAATGCAAGCTTACGAATTGATGCTTCACAGAAATGTGTTTCTGGACATAATCCTTTGGTGGGGTATGCCTCACGTAGATGTTTCACCTCCCCTCTGAACAAACAACTTCTTCTGTTCTCTTCTAGAGCGCCAAGTCCTCTGGCTTGGAAAGTGGATGACTGTCTTTTCCTGGGAAGGGAATGTTTCTGTATGCCTTTCCTCCCCGTCCTCTGCTGTCAAGAGTTCTGCACAAGATCAAACAGGATTCTCTCAAAATCCTGTTGGTTACTCCCTTTTGGGCCAGACAGCAATGGTTCCCCCTTCTTTTTCATCTGGCCAGAGGTAGTTACCACAATTTACCCACTGGTTGGATCTTCCCACAGAAGACTAATGATCTCATATCCATCCCCACTTTTCCACTCTTCAGTTGACTCTGTGGGTGAGATGGCTTTGATTCCCTTCAGGCACCTTTTTTCTGAGAACGTGCTTTGGGTTCTGCAGTAGGCCAGGAGCCCACCACCATAAAAATCATGTATGTCTTAAGTGGAAAAGATTTCTGTTTTGTAGCTCTCTTGCCATCAGGATCCCTTTTCTGTGGGTGTCCCTTTGGTGCTGTCTTATCTGTGCAGGTTGTTCAGTGCTGGCTTGGGGACCCTATTCTTTAGTTATTGCACACTTGTTAGCATTGTTTGCCTGTCTGCCTTTGAATCCTCTGTTAGCTTCTAGATTTGAGGTCAAACAGCTCCTTAAAGGCATCCTTCATTTCAGGCCCCCAAGAAAGCCTAATCCTTCTTCTTGGGATCTTAATTTCATTTTGGAAAAATTGACTCAGTTTCTTTTGAGCCTGCTGTTTCTGCTACTCTACAACATTGCACTTGGAATACTGTCTTTTTATTGGCTCTTACTTCTGCCAAAAGAGTATCTGAGCTTTAGGCCCTTATGTCGATTCCTCCTTGTTTAATTTTTCATAGAGACAGGGTGTGTCTTTGGACAGATGCTTTTTTATGCCCATGGTGGTTAATTACTTGTCCCTTAATCAGTCTGCTCACCTTTCTTTCTTTTTCCTTCTCCGCTGTCTGAGAGTGAGAAGGTTCTTCATTCCTTGGATCTGCATAGACCACTCATGTATTACTTGGACAAGACATGGACTGTTTGTAAGTCAGAGCAACTTTATTGTTGCTTTTCATCCCAGGACATTGGGTTTAGCTGTTTCTAGGCAACCCATCTCCTCCTATATTTCTAAAGGCATTTCTTTTTGTTATTCTTTCCATGGCAAATGCTTTTCCTCTTCTGTTAAGGCTCATTCTACTAGGATGGTTGCTTCTTCTGGTGCTTTTGTTCAAATATTTAGGCACTTGTTCCATCCTTGAGACTGCTGCTTGGTCCTCTTTTCACACTTTTACCAAACATTGTAAGTTGGAGGATGTTATTTCCAGGTCCAGAGCTGATTTTGCTAGGGCCATCCTACATGGGTTTGTAGAGGGCTCTTCTCAGCCTTCCTCATACCAGCCTATTTCTTAAGCTGAAGAATACTGCAACAGGGATATGGAAAGACATAGTACAGTTGTGTAAAATCTTATCATAACAGTAGATGTCCTTCTTTTCACTGTTGAAATATTCAGTCCCCCCTTCTTCCCCCTGCATTCTTTTTTCCTAGCTGAGGGGCTCTTGTGGTTCTTTCTTTTTTAGTCTTTTTCTGTCTGGATGTATGTGTTCTCCTTTGTTCTCAAAAGGGTCCTACTTCTTCTTCTAGGACAGTTCATCTCTGGGTTAGTGCATTTGTACAGTCACATTTATTCATTTTTATGCTCTACTCCCTGTGTAGGGAGCATATGTGTGATATGTGGCTCTTATAAGATCTAAAGGCTTTGATATACTGGCTGGATGTTGGGCTGCCCTTGGTAGGAGATCCCTTTGATTAAGAATGCTTTAACAGTGAAAAGAAGGACATTTACTGTTATGGTAAGACTTTACACAACTGTATTTTCTCTTTTCTTTTGAAAATGGCAGGGGCAATTATCACAAGCTTTCTCACAGACTAGACTTACTCACACAACACAAGGGATGTTTGATACTTCCCATTCACAAATAACTACAACTAACTGCCTTATTTATAGAATCTTTTTTGCACCTATTTTCTAAGGATTTGCAGCAGGTATTAAAACAGGCAGGAATACCTTTTACTAGAAAATCATATATTAATACATGGAAAAGGTTTTCTAGTTGGTGCCAGAACAGAAACCAGCACCCTTACAGTGCTAATGTTTCTCCAGTTCTATTTCATTTGTGTGATTTACTATCCTCTAGCCTGTCTTACTTCATGCCTTCAGCATGGCTGGTCATGGATCCCCCTCTTTCAGTGCAATTTCATGTGAAAATGTTTTTGAAAAAGGTGTCACATACTAAGCCTCTTAGAAAATATGTGGTGCCTCCTTGGGATCTTAATTTTGTGTTTGAAGAATCTATGCATTTCCCCCTCTCCAAATCCTCCATTTGAACTGGCTCATTAGGCTGACTTGAGTTTCTTAACATAGAAAATAGTGATGTCCTTCTATTCCTATGTTGCAATATTCTTAGTGTGGGATTCCCTGCTTCAGGCGACCTGAACGTCGGCTCCTATACCAAAGCTTAAGCCTGCTTGCTGTAGGTGTGTGGTACGTCACACATAGGGCCATAAACCAGGGATCTTAAATGTGACGTCTGCGTGCACAGACCTTAGAACTTTTCAGCTGCAGACGATGTCACATTGATCGCTTTGCTCCTACACTTGAAGACGTCTAAAAAGCTAAGTACCCCGTTGGGCTTGAGCTTGCTTATCTGTAGTTATCATTAGCCAATGTCAGCTAAGAAGGGCAGATGCCATTGCGGGCGTCAGATACTGCATAAAGATATGCACAACTGTTGGGTCTTTTGGAAGGAACACAACCATATTGCTTGTTCCATTTGCCAATCTTTTGTTCTGAAGACCCTTTGCAGCCATCTGGCTGCCCTCAATTTATATTTAGAGAACCAACGACTCAAAAAGCTTGCGCTCAGGTTGGATCCCGAATCAGCCATTCCGACTGAACCACCATGGAAAAAGGCCAAAATTTCCAGGCCTACCTCTGTTGCCTCTCTGTCATCGGACATCCTGCCAACTTCTGATCTAGGGGTTGAGGGATGGCCGATTGAACTGCCTACTTTGACAGCTCCCACCGAGGAAGCCGCTTTAGAAGTAACAGCCTGCGCATCTTCAGAGACAATACAGACATCAGTCCCTACCGATGTTGAGGGGGAACCAGAAACAGTTGGTCTACTGACTGGGACACCATTACCTGAAGCCCAGGCCCCAGAACCCAGACCTTCTCCCAGACCTACGCCTTCTAAGCAAAAACAAAAAAGCAAACACCTGACCCTACCCCTTGGAGTCCCAGATTGGCAATCATTTACTAACTCCTTGATGCAGGCTTTTATGGCTCTTAGGCCCACAACCTCTTCCCCCTCCATTATTCCAGTGCTTAGTCCTAAGCCTGCCTCTGCCACTTCTCTTCCGTTGCCTACTACCTAAGAGGTAGAGGAGGAATTTAGTACCTTACTACTCATCTTCTGATGAGTCTATTTTTTATGCCTCACAAATTGCCTCTCCTCTGGAATACTACTCCCCAGATGAGGAATCTATTGAAGGGGACTCCCCACCAGAGGATATTACCTTTGGGGAAACGGTTGCTAAGATGAAAGAATACTTCAAATTGGACACTACCCAGATGACTGACACCCAGAGGAGGTATTTTGAACTCCTTCAAGTGGAATCACCCTCCCAGTCAGCCATCCCACCTGTCTTACCTGCCTATCTGGATGATTTCACCTCTGCATCCAAGAATCCAGACTCACAACCACCTGCCCCTAAGAGACTGGACAGGTTCTATAGAGTGCCTGATGACCAAAAATTCTTAGTTAAACCTCCCCTGGTACACCCTGCAGTGATTGCTGTTTTTCCTGGCAAGCAATTTAGGCTGATTCCTTCAGCATCTCTTCTGCCCACTGATGAGGATAGCAAAAGCATGGACAGGATTGGGAAAAAAGTGTACACCTCCTCCACCCTGGCCTTCTGAGCTATCAACTGCCAAACTCACATGGTAGAATATGCCCTGGACCTAGTTTCACAAGCTTCCAATCTCTTGGCTGCCACCCCTGACTGCCCTACTAAATCTGAGATAGCATCTAAACTGTCACTGGCTTCTCAGTGTAGCCAGACATTCTGTTAGGTGCAGTTATGATGCCACAGAGACCTCTGCTAGGTCTGCAGCTTCTGCTTCAGTTCTCCGCAGATACTCTTGGTTTCACCTCCAACCTCTCCCAGAGGATTTCAAATCTAAAATTATGGACGCCCCATTAGACCATAACCTCTTGTTTGGCAAACAATCTGCAGAACCTTTTAAAAACCTGCAGGAGAAAAGTAAGGAGCTGCAGAGGACATCAAACGTTTGCTTGTGTATCCTATTTCAAAGTATTACAGGAATTATCATGCAAAGACTTCTTTTGTCAGGAGAACTTCTTCCTCTGGCACCTCCTCCTCTACCAGGCACAGGAGAAGAAATTGGAGACAAACCTACTCCAGACCTGTTACCTCACAACCTACTCCAAGACAGCCTTTTCAAGATAGAAGTGCACCCAACAATGTGTGACTGCCTTGCCCATCTACCTTTGTCAGCCCACCTCCCCCACTGCCTCCCCTTTTGGAAAAACATCACATCAGACCAATGGGTACTGACTGTCATTCAAAATGGATACTTCCTTTCTTGGAAGGAAAAACCCATCCCAAGGCCCATCCCCTTTCTACCTAAAATTCAGATCCACCTCTTTCCTCACATTCTTCTAGACCTCCTAACATTAGGAACAATAGAACCTGTTCCTCCAGGGCAGGAAGGAAAAGGACTTTACTCAAGACTCTTTCTGGTCCCCAAAAAAGATGGGCCTTGGAGACCAATACTAGAGCTCTCCTTCCTAAACCAATTCCTAAAAGCACCATCTTTCAGGATGCTATCCCTTCAAACTCTTCTCCCTTTAATCCCAGCCCAAGCCTACTTGACCACTCTAGATCTAAAAGAGGCTTATCTCCATATTCCCATAAAACCCTGAAACAGAAAATTCTTACGTTTTACTGGACCCTGCTCTCATTTTTAGTTTACAGCCATGCCCTTTGGT
The DNA here is from genome assembly GCF_019279795.1 of Protopterus annectens. Classification (NCBI taxonomy): domain Eukaryota; kingdom Metazoa; phylum Chordata; order Ceratodontiformes; family Protopteridae; genus Protopterus; species Protopterus annectens. The sequence continues at coordinate 497,848,877 of NC_056735.1, read as the reverse complement.
TTGTCTGTTGCACCAAGGGTATTCACAAAATGCCTAACCCCAGCCATTGCTTCCTGCAGGACCAAAGGTGTCCAAATATATCCCTACCTAGGCTACATTCTCCTTCTAGCAAAAACATAATACCTCCTCCAAAATCATCTCAGGTTCACCACCTCCCTTCTACAAAACCTGGGTTTCACCCTCAACGTAAACAAATCCTCCTTACTCCTTCAGCAAGACAAAACCTTTCTGGGCTGCAGGATCAGGACAGACCTGATGCAGGCTTTCCTTCCCCAGGACAAAGTCCTGTCACTATCCAGTCACTTCCAAAACCTTTTACTAGTTCCTTAAATATCTGCAAGACAATTCCTGCAACTACTAGGGCTGATGGCAGCCACCATCCCTGTGATTCTCCTAGCAAGAATGCACATGCGAAAGTTTCAATGGTACCTGAAAAACATGCGGTCACAATACCAACACTCCCTAGAGAAATAAATTCCCATTCTGCCCTGCCACAAAACAGAACTAAGGTGGGGGATTCAATAAATCCTTCACAACCCGGGGCTACCACTTCATATCCCCTCCCCAACCCAACTTATGCATACAGATGCATCAGACCTAGGGTGGGGAGTCACCCACAAAGGTTTCAGGGTACAGGAGGCATGGAATCCTACCCTTCAAAAGAAGCATATCAGTGTAAGGGAAATGACTGCAGTTCTTCGGGCCCTGGAGGCTTTCCTTCCTATTCTCCAATTGTGCACCCTTCAAATATTCGCAGACAACACCACAGTAATGTGGGATCTCAACAAACAATGAGGGGACCAGAGCTTACCTCTTATGCAGGATAACTATACAAATTTGGGACCTCACCTCCAGTCACAACTTGACCCGGCAGGCCTCATGCATCCCCTCTCAGCAGAGCATCCTCTCTACAGTATGAGTGGATGTTGAACAGGGAGACCTTTCTAGACATTGTCCACCAGTGGTGCACACCACAAGTAGATCTGTTTGCCTCCCCCCAGAACAGACAGTTGAACAAATTCTGCACCAAGGATCACTCTCCACTTGCCTGGATGGTGGATGCCTTCAGCATTCCATGAAAGGGGCTGTTTCTATATGCTTTTCCACCCTTCCCACTAATCCAAAAGGTCCTACTGAAAATCAGGAAGGACAAACCAAAAATGTTGCTGGTGATTCCCTACTGGCCAAGGCATCACTGGTTCCCCCTACTTCTCTCACTAGCCAAGAGCAATCACCACAAGTTACCCCACAAGGTGGACCTACTCACACAGCAAAAGGGAACTCTAATTCACCCTCACCAACAGATGTTAGGCCTAACACTCTGGCTGATAAACTTCTAATCCGTTTCAAACACCAGTACTCAGAGGACATGCGTACAATCCTGAGGGAGGCCAGGAAACCTGCTACTAGGAAATCATAGTTATCAAAATGGGAAAGATTCTCCAAATGGTATCTACATAAGGACAGGGACCCCGGCCAGGCAGAGCCATCCCTAGTCCTTGTCTATGTGTGTGAACTCATTAAGGATGGCCTTTCATACTTTTCTGTGAAAGTCCACCTTTTAGCCATTTCAGCTTGTGTACCTCTAGATCCCCCTTTGCTATCCAGGCTGGATGTTAAACTTTTCCTGAGAGGGGTCTTACACATCAGACCACCTGGAAAACCCATCCCACCACCCTGGGACCTCAACTTTGGTCTGGAAAAACTAACACAGAACCCCATCTGTGCCAGCTAGCGCTGCTACTTTACAAATGTGTACATGGAAGACTGTACTGCTGGTGGCCATTACGTACGCTAGGAGAATGTCAGAGTTACAGGCTCTCATGGCCTGCCCCCCACACCACCTTCCACAAGGATAGGGTGACCCTATGCACTAACCCTTCCTTCATGCCTAAAGTGGTCAACAAACTGTCCTTAAATTAATCCATTCACCTACCTACCTTCTTCCCCTCTCCAACTAACAATAGTGGGAGGATTCTCCATGCCCTGTATGTACACAGACAACTTAGATTCTATCTAGACAAAACTAAAACCTTGAGAAAATCTAACCAACTATTTGTCTCCATCCACCCCAGGGCTCGAGGCAAGGCAGTATCCAAACAAACTATTTCATGTTGGATCTGAAAATCCATTTCCTTCTGCTACTCACACCATGACAAGCACTTACCCTAAGGGGTGAGAGCACATTTTGCCAGAGGCATGGCTACTTCAAAAGCCTTCCTCAAAGGACTGGACACAGCATCCTTTCTGGAAGCAGCCATCTGGTCCACAATTCACAACTTCATCAAACACAACAAATTGGGCCACGTGTCCAGAGCCAGGGCAGGTTTTGCTAGAGCAGTCCTGCAGGGGTTTCTTGAATCTTCCACTTCTACCTCCACCCTTCCCTCTAATTAAGCTGTGGTACTCTCCCACACTAAGAATACTGCAACATAGGAATAGAAGGACATAGAACAGTTGTGTAAAACCTTACCATAACCACAGATGTCCTTCTCTTCTGTGTTGCAGTTTTCCTTCCCTCCCTCCAATCCCCTGTATTTAGTTTGGACTGTGAAGCTCTACCCTTCACTAAGAGCAGACTAGCCAGCATATGACACTTTACACTTCTGGCTAACATCACTTGTTACTCTCTTTGGGACTCTCTTATTAACCTTCAAGTTCTGAGGACTGTGCATGCAGACGTCACATTTAAGGTCTCTGGTTTATGGCCCTATGTGTGACCCATGCACCTACAGCAACCAGGCTTAAGCTTTTGCATAGAAGCTGATGTTCGGGTCGCCTGAGGTGGGGAATCCCACACTAAGAATACTGCAACAAGGAAAAGGACATCTATGGTTATGGTAAGATTTTACACAGTTGTTCTTTACTCATTGCTCTGACGTCTGCTAGAAGAGTGTCTGACTTGCAAGCTCTTGTGGTGGGTTGACCCTATCTCATTTTACACAAAGATTATTATTTTTTTTTATGTAACTAATCCTTGTTTTATGCCTAAAGTAGTGTCTGAGTTTACTTTGAACCAAGCTATCCATCTCCCTGCCTTCCTTCATGAACCCAAAAATTAGAGAGAAAGGATACTTCATACCTTGGATATCCACAGACAACTCTGGTACTATTTTGACAGAACAATATCTTAAAGAACTTCCGATCAGTTGTTGATTTCTTGTAAAAATAAGAAGAGACGACCTGTGTCAAAACAGACCATTTTAAAATGATTGTCTCATGGTATTACCTTTTGTTAGCCCATCACAACAAATCTATTCCAAGTAGGATTAAGGCAGTCTTCACAAGGGCCTTGACTTCATCTATGGCTTTTTTGAAAGGACTGGACTCTAGAAATATTCTAGAAACAGCAACTTGGCCCTCTGTACATATTTTTAGAAAGCACTAAAAGCTAGATTCCGTTTCCAGCTCTAGGACAAGCTTTGTTAGAACCATTTTCCAAGAGCTTCTTGCCCTTCCCCCTTCCAATTCCCAGATGTTCTAAGCTATGGCAGTCTACCCACGTTGCATAGCTGTTACAGCAGTGATCATTATGATAAAGATAACTGTGTAAATAAACTTACCATAACAGTAGATGTTCGAATGATCATTGCTTCTGCAGCCTCTCCCTCCTTCCATCCTCTTTGTTTTTGGTGTGTTTTTATGCCAGGCTGTGGACATGTATTTTTTGCTTTTCCTAGCAATGTCCTCTTGGGGATTAGCCTCCCTCTCACAGTTAGTATGAGAACTCTGAAGGGCTTGACACCCAAACCTGTCTTTTAGTCAACTCTGCTTGAGCCTTCTAACAGTTTGGGAACATGGATGATGCCCTGAAGCTTTGGAAGCTGACCAGCTGTTTTATCTTTAGCAGGATATAACCAATGCAGTTTAGGTTGCTGCAGCATCAGTCTGCTGTTATGGGAAATTTATTTAAACAACTATACTTTCTCTTAGATACAGAAGATTGTTGTCACTGGACTTATGACCCACCAATAGTTTTTTCTCAGGTGAAGTAAACTAAATTACCTGAAGGCAAAATATGTGTGTGCCTTTACAGCTGGAACCACTAGCTAGCTAAGTGCATTTTGTAGCTGAGGGTCATAATTCTAAGAAGTCATCCTTTTTTGCTGAGTACCATCAGTTGTCTTATATAGCCACTTGATCGTTTTGCTATTCGTTTGAAAACAAATATGTATATTTTGCATTTATTTCAAGCTGTCAAGCTCAGTATGTATTGTAATCATATCATAGGCATTTTCTTATGAAGTAAGAAACAAAACATATTTTCTCAGAAAAAGTTACATTTTCTAATATTGTTTACGCTATAGCAAAATACAAATATTTAACATTTTGACTAGGAATGCACATATTTTTGAGTCTGTTGTCAGTTGTCCCTAAAAACTGTTAGGCTTTGCAGAACATAAAAGTAGGATTGAAGGTGAGAAGAAAAGCAATTGTTTAAAAGGAGAAATGGGAGGATATATGTATGGAGGTGTGATGGGGAAGAAAGGGGTAACAGGGAACATGTTTTTGAGGAGTGTAATAAGTTGGAAAATTTTAAAACTTCCCTGTGGAGTACTCTATCAAAAATATTGGGAAAGCAAATGGCTGTTAACTAAGGGAATAATTATTCTAAGCTAGGACACAGGATCTGAAATGTTTAGAGGTAGTAAGGCCTTATTAAGTTTTATTTTTTGGCTAATAAAAAAAAGCAATTACTAAAAAATGGAAATCAAAATCAAAACCAACTGTATTTTGAAGTATTGAACTAGAGGGAGACCTTTAGTAAATTATCTGTTTCTTCCTCATCACACTTTCAACATTTGCTGTCTGTCTGAGGAAACATTATTTGAAGTCTGCTTGGGGTATAAAAACACTTATGCAAACACTTCCAAGCAAATATCCTAAACCTTTGGACTTTGTTGCATACTTGAGAGACATACATGTATCCTGCTGTTGTTCCACTGAAAATTGCATGGAAATAAATTGAATTTGTGGGAACAATACATACAGAATAACATTAGGGAGGAGGAGTGAGGTTTAAGAGAGGGCAGGAATTCAGCAATTTTTATAATGTTGGCCTGATGATTGTTACAAAGAAAGAAAGAAATGTGGCATGTAATGTATGTAAATGAAAAATGTTAATGTGGTTTGTTTTTTTTTCTGTTAACATATATTTACCAATGTCATAAATGATAATTTAATAAAGGTGGTTTAAAAAAGCATTATTTATATCTGCAGTTTATTTGCCAATAATTTTAAGGACAGCTGTTGCTTGCCACTCCCCTATCTAAATATTGTTAACATTCCTGTTTTCATCTGTATGATTCATCATCAGTCAGTTAATCATTTAGTCAACTAGTTGCAAATGGTTTAAAACAAAAAAAAAAATGGATTTTTTTTATATAATGTTGTATAACTTCTAATTTAGAAGCATTTCTAATAGTAAAGGTCTCCTCTCATCTGTGGAAGCTGCATGATCGTGCTGAAAGTAGTCTTGCTTGTCATGTATCTTTATACCCTCATAGCAGTATACAAGAATACAAGCTTAATCTGTTCGTACGTAGTGGCTCTTACTCATTGCAGTTCCATATTTTCCATTGTATTGATAAACTGTGAGCATAACTGGCATTGGGCACTTATGGTACATGCTGCAGGGGGTCCCTGATCATCCATGACTCTGCAAGGCCCCACAAAAACTGCAGTTTGTTGAGGAAGAAGGGCAGAAATATTGTTCATTCTCTGAATACGAATTTTAATGTAAAGTTAAAGCCGGTAATCAGTGAATGAACATGTGGCTGGCATTAGAGATCAGCAGCCCAGAGCAACCAATCTCAGCATTTACACAAGGTTTTAAAAAGTACAGGCAGTCCCTGTCTTTAGGGACATTTTTTTCTTTCATGGAATTTTATAAAGACTGGCAGGACACCAGATACTGTGTAAGTATGTTGATTTTGTTTATTTTTGTCCTGTCCCTCATAAAATTTTTGATTTCTGGTAAATCACTGAGGATTACAATCAGCCAATATACACTAGAGTTTCATACTGTTCAAGAAGTGCATGCTGATGCAAAACCTGTTTTTGAATTAACTTTTTAAGTGAATTATTAGAGTAATATTTAAAAATTGTTCTTGACATGGGGACTTTGGCTTTCCCCCCAGTATGGTGACGTATCTGTCTATGTTCCATTCTTTTCCTCATTGAAAGGTTAAATTATATATCCTTTGTTAATATTTTTCTTTGCAAATATCCATGGGAAATAATACTGAATTATATAAATTCATCAAAAGAATGTTTGGAATGCAGGAAGGATTCATTTATAACCTCCTTGATAAAGCTAATAATAAGTTTCTATGTCTTACTAATTAGTTTCACACTGTAGGAAGTTGTGCTCCACATTTTGGTTTATTTGAGAGTTATTTGAATGCATTACTGTCTGATCTTTATTTTTTGTTTAATTGGACATCTGTGTCTATTTGTGGAGGAAAATTACTAATTATTCTGGGTTAGGAAGACTAATATGATTTGTGTGAAGTAACTTGAAGTACTTTAATGTATGACAGCTCTGTGTATAACTTAGCTAAAATACAATATACAACCGTCATTTTTTTCTCACAATTCATCATTATCTGAAGTGTTCATAGAAGTTGCTTATAACTATTGGTGGTAGATGGATGCTATCTGTGGATGAAAGTGACTGTCTTAATGTTCTTCGTGTTTCACTGTTGCAGTCATTGCATTTGGGTTATCTGCCTGCAGGTAGCCCTAAGCCGGCCTGAATACCAGAGTCTTGGATTTCTGCGTCAGATGCTGTCTCCTCTTCCATGACGTCAGGTTGTCAGGGGTATAAAACATGCAGCTGACGCCATTACATCAGTCTTTCTTGCCATGCGGTGCCTAAAGCAGAAGCAGTTCTCAAGTGCCAGTTGGCCGACTCCTGAAATTTTCGTTTTCAAGATTCAGAACTGAAGTCTTCAAAAAAGCTAAGTACCCCATTGGGGATCCTTTTTCTTGCTCTTAAACTGATGTCAGTAAAAGTTGTATTACCTGTGGAAAGCAAATACCTCATAAAGATTTTCATTCGTACTGCATTCCTTGCTTTGGCCCAGACCACGATGCCCCCTGCTGTCGGTTTTGTGCCTTATTCAACCCCCAAAATATTAGTTGTCCGGCTATTTTTGCAGCAAATTATTTTGGTACTCTGCTTAACCGATATTCCGAAAAAACATAAAGATAGTGACAGAGACAGACCGCATAGGTCCAAAACTGCTGAAGACGCTTCCGTTAAGCTAGTCGCCAGTTCGCCGGTACTCAGTGAGGTGCTTTTGCAGCCCCTGATACCCGCTACTTCAGATTCGCAGGCCTCTGCGGAGACCCTTTCAGAGTCTGGTATGCCACGAGATGCTTCTTTGACTATGGAACCTGTGGATGTCTAAAACTCGACCCACACCTAGAAAACCGACGTACAAACCGCATGGTCAGGCCCATATGCCTAAAAAACAAATGATAAGAATGGCTGAAGACCTTATTCTTTAATTAGGGGAAGTCAGCCTTCCCCCTCTGAGACCTAGAACTGATTTTCCTTCTGATTCTTCTGATCAGAATTCTGAAATTTCTGTTTCTTCTGATTACCAAGATTTGCCCTTATCTACCTATGAGGATTCTGATGCGGAGGATTCCATTCCCCCTGCTTCCCCTCCAGAAGATTTTTCTTTTGATGAAACCTTGCACTCTCTTAGGGAGCATTTCCACTGGGAAAGCCAGGAAAGACCCGCAATGGTGGTGCTGCGGTAGCATTGTCGCCTCACAGTAAGACGCTATCCGGTTCGATTCTCAGCTAGAGCGTCTTCTGCGTGGAGTCATGTGCGAATGGGCATACCTTCGTTGAAGGTTGCGCGGCAGGGCTGGTAACTCGGCACGTAAAAATCAACTACCAATCATTAGCGGACCGGAGTTCGGCTGTGGCGACCCTTAACCTGGAAAAGCCAAAAGACACAACAACAACTCTGACTCCAAAAAGAGGCTTAGGGAATTCCTACTCCTTCCTCAACACAGACCTTTAGCTATCCCTTCTGTTCTGGACATTGTAGATAATGCCTTCTTGGAAAATAGCCTGGCCCCAGACTCTTTACCTCCAACTCCCAGAAAACCTGACGGGTATTACAGAGTACCTGACTCTCACAAGTTTCTCTTCAAAAAATCCTACTGTGGATCCAGCGACCATTTCCCAAGGACCAAAAGGCATTACGGCTACTACTGCTAAAGACCCTACCCCCTCAGATAGAGATTCCAGGGCTTTGGACAGATGGGGTAAGCAGGAATACACTTTGGCCATTAGGGACTTAAACTGCCAGTTTCATATGTTAAAGTATCAACAGCATATTATGGGACTACTTAAACAGAAAATGATGTTGATTCCTGACTGTGCTGAACATAAAAATTACAAGATTTAATGCATTCTGCTGAACAATTTGGCAAACATACTTTGCAGTGTGGTTTTGATTCTTTAGAAGCATCTTGCAGGGCTGCTGTCACTGGGTCTGTACTTAGAAGGCATGGTTGACTTAAGGAGCAAAACTTGCCAGATCATGTTAAAGCTAAATTACTGGATGCTCCCTTAAACCAAGACCACCTGTTTGGCAACAAAGCAGAAGAAGTCCTTAAAAAAATGTTGGAAAAAGCTAAATCTATGCAAACTTTTAAAGATTTCCTGCAAGTACAGCCTCCCAGATTTAGTAGGCATTGCCCTTCTAAGAATTTGTCCTTTCCAGTCTCTTCCAGGCCCTCTCAGCCCAAACTCAGGAACAGCAGGCCACCTAGGCTACAGTCTCAAGGTACACACAGGCTTAAGCAGTGGAGAGCTCCCACTTCCAAAGCTGGAAGTAGTAAGACTCCCCCCTGTGGAAAAATGTCACAGTGACTTAACCTTAACCCTTCCAAGCCCTGCTCAACTGCCTTCTCTCTTTGGGGGAAAGATTGCCCCTGCATGCAAAAAACTGGGAAATCATTACTCAGGACAAAAGGGTTTTAAATGTAGTCTTCCAAGGATACAGATTCCACTTCCACTTCTTACCAACCCCAAAAGTTTGGCCAGACCTACCCCCAAATCAGTGGGCAGAGGCTCAACTGCAGGTTCTCAATCTTCTCTAAGTATCAGGGCTATTCGACCTGTCCCAAAAGAGGAATCAGGACAAGGTTTTTACTCAAGACTTTTTCTGGTACCCAGAAAAGACCATTCCTGGTGTCCTGTCCTGGATCTGTCTATCCTAAACACCTTTTTGGTAATCCCAAAATTCAAAATGCTAACTCTTCATCAGTTGCTTCTCATGCTAGGCAAAAATGCCTGGTTGGCAACATTGGATTTAAAGGAGGCTTACCTGCACATCCCAATAAGAGAATCTTGCAGAAAATACCTACGCTTAGCAGGCCACGTGCATTATCAGTTCTCTGCACTGCCCTTTGGCTTATCTACTGCGCCCAGGGTATTCACAAAGTGCCTAGCTCCAGTCATTGCATTCTGCAGGCAAAGAAACATTCAAATATACCCATACCTGGATGATTGTCTAATTCAGGCAGAAAGCCAGAACATACTATTTAATCATCTGCCATTTGTAAAGAAACTGCTAACCTCACTGGGGTACACCATAAACGAAATGAGATCTCACCTAGCACCCTGCCAACAAATTGTATTCCTGGGAGCAAGCTTGAATACATCTTCCTAGATGGCCTACCTCACGCCAGAGAAACAAGTTTATTTGACAGCCTACTTCAGACTACTGGCCACAAAGACCCAGCTATCTGCAAGGAAAATCTTGCAAGCCCTGAGTTTCATGGCCTCTTGCATTCTACTAATTCCATATGCAAGACTGCATATGAGGAAACTACAATGTTATCTAAACAGCCTATGGTGTCAACATTCTCAGGACCTGAAATCAATGATTTCCATCATTCCTTGTATAAAGACAGAGTTCCTTTGGTGGGCAGAGGCCTGCCACCACAACAAGGGACTACCATTCACTCTACACCCTGCCACCCAAACTCAATGGACGCATCGGACTATGCATGGGGGGGCTCACTTGGCAGGGCAGTGCATTCAGGGCAAATGGAACCTGAGTCAAATGCACCTGCATATCAATCAAAAAGAAATGTTAGCTGTACAGAATTCTCTGACAGCCTTCAAGGACCACATTCTTCCAGGACAATTATTGGTAAAGACGGACAACACCACTGTTATGTGGTACATAAGCAAGCAGGGGAAACCCACTCATACCCTCTCTGCAGACTAGCCATGGCTCTGTGGAACACAGCCTTGAGCTGCCAAGTGCACCTACAAGCTCATTTCCTGCCAGGCAAGCTAAATACACTGACAAACGACCTAAGTAGAAATCTCATGGACCCACACGAGTGGAAACTGGAACCAAAGGTATTCAACATTCTGAGAAACAAATGGGGGAGCCCAGAGATAGACCTGTTTGCTTCACTTCAGAACTACCAATTGGACAAATTCTGCACAAGGACTCCCCACAGACAAGCTTGGAAAGTAGATGCCCTGTCCTTCACCTGGGAAAGCCTCTCAGTTTATGCCTTTCCCCCTCTGCCTCTCCTCTCGAAAATTTTACTGAAGATCAAACAGGACAAACCAAGGACAATACTCCTTGCACCAGACTGGCCACGCCAGCACTGGTACCCCTCTTGCGCAGTATGTCACTACTGGAACCATGGCACCTACCTCGGGCTCCTTCCCTACTGTCCCAGCAGGAGGGACAGATTCTGCACCCCCAGCTTCAAACTCTGAACCTGGCAGCCTGGCTAATTACTTGAGTTCTCCTATACCATCCCTCAGCAAACAAGTGCTGGATGTCATCCTGGAGGCAAGGAAGCCTAGTACTAGAAAATCCTATGGTGAAAAGTGGAAAAGATTCTGTTCCTGGAGCCAGATTCAGGGGATGGGCACAACAGTGCCCAGTTTACCGCATATTCTTCAATACTTAACAGAGATGCTTCACAAGGGCCTTTCCTTCTCTTCCATTAAAATTCATGCCTCAGCCATGTCAGCACATTATATAATACTGAGCCACCCCTCTTCTCTCACCCCCTACTGAAACAATTTCTCAGAGGGGCCAAAAATTTAAGACAACCCAGGAGAGCTCCTACTCCTGCCTGGGACCTTAACTTTGTATTGTAAAAGCTCACTGTACCTCCTTTTGAGCCAGCTGCAACTGTGGAGTTGAAATTCCTTTCTTGGAAAACAGCCTTCCTTCTAGCCATCACTTCAGCAAGAAAGGGTGTCTGAATTACAGGCCCTTATGGCAGTGGAACCTTTCATCATCTTTCATGTGGACAGGGTGTCCCTCAGGACCAATCCTTCCTTTATACCCAAGGTGGTGTCCAGTGCGGCCCTTAATCAGTCCATTAATTTGCCCACCTTCTTTTCTAATCCACAGAACAAAGGGGAACAAATACTGCACTCCTTGGATGTGCACAGACAACTTAGATTTTACTTGGACAGGACCGAGCCTCTCAGGAAATCTGAGCAGCTGCTAGTTGCCTTTGCTGTAGGGGCAGAGGGGAAGGCCATTTTAAAGCAAACCATTTCTAAGTGGATAGGCCATTGCATTCTTTTCTGCTATAAGCACCATGGAAAACCTACCCCACAAGGGATAAGACCCCATTCCACCAGGGCTGCATCTACTTCTACAGCCTGTCTCAGAGATGTTCCTACTAGGGACATCCTAGAAGCTGCTACCTGGAGTTCTGTACATACCTTCACCAAGCATTACCACTTGGCAATTTTTTCTAAATCCAGAGCTGGTTTTGCCACTGCAGTCTTGCTGGGCCAAATAGCTAGTCCTAATGCTCAATAACTGCCTCCTCCCTTCCTTAGCTTTGGGAATCTACCCACATGTAATGATTGCAACTTTGAATCACGAAGAACATAGTACAGTTGCGTACACTTACCATAAATATAGATGTTTGAGTGTATTCACAGTTGCAGTCCTGGATGTTCTTCGTGTTTCACTGTTGCTGTCATCACATTTGGGTTACCTGATTATCAAAGTCTTGGGTCCTGCGTCAGTTGCTGTCTCATGACGTCAGGGAGTCAGTGGTATAAAGCATGCAGCCCATGCCATTACATCAGTCTTTCTTGCTGTGCCCGAAGCTGAAGCAGTTCGCAAGTGCCAGTTGGCCAGCTCCTGAAATTTTATTTTCGAGTTTCAGAACCAAAGTCTTCAATTAAAGCTAAGTACCCCATTAGGGAAACTTTTTCTTGCTCTAAACCAATGTCAGTAAAAGTCAATAATTGTATTTCTTGTGGAAAGCAAATACCTCATAAAGATTTTCATTCGTACCGTATTTCTTGCCTAGGCCCTGACCATGATGTACCTCGCTGTCGGTTTTGTGCCTTATTTAAACAACCAACTATTTGTTGTCAGTATATTTAAGCTTCTAAATATTTTGGTACTCGGTTCAGTTACCCAGATGTGGCTTTGGTAAGCCACCCGACTACCGACATTCCGAAAAACCGCAAAGATAAAGACAGAGACAGGCCTCCTAGGTTCAAAGCTGCCGACGACGGTTCTCCTAAGCTAGTAGCCAGTTCGCTGGTACTCAGTGAGGCACTTTCGCAGCCCCTGATACCCGCTACTTCAGATTCGCAGACCTCTACTGAGACCCATTCGCAGTCCAGTATGCCGCGAGATACTTCAACTGTGGAACCTGCGGATGTCTGTACCTTGGATGGGTCCAGAGTCGCTGTGCAGGCACCATCTTCTGAGGGTGTATTCAGGCCTACTGACTTGCATATTAAACCGACACCATCTTCCTCTTCAAAGCCTAAAACTCGGTCCATGCCTAGAAAACCAATGCCCAGACCGCATGGTCAGGCCTCTTTGCCTAAAAAACAAATGATAAGAATGGCTGAAGACCTTATTACTTTAATCAGGGAAAGCCAACCTTCCCCCTCTAAGAGACCTAGGACTGGATTTTCTTATGATTCTTCTGATTGGGATTCTGAAATTTCTGTTTCCTCTGATGACCAGGATTTACCCTTATCTACCTGTGAGGAATCTGATGCAGAGGGCTCTATTCCCTCTGCTTCCCCTCCAGAGGATTTCCCTTTTGGTGAAACCTTGCATACTCATATGGAGCATTTTTGCTGGGACAGCCAGGATTACTCTGATTCTTAAAAGAGGCTTAGGGATTTCTTACTCCTACTCCAACACAGGCCTTTAGCTATCCCCCCTGTACTGGGCATTGTTGATGATGCCTTTTCGGAATCTAGCTTGGCCCCTGACTCCTTACCTCCTGCTCCTAGAAAACCAGATAGATATTGTAGGGTCCCTGACTCTCACAAGTTCCTGTTTAAAAATCCTACTGCGGATCCTGAGACCATTTCACAGGTAACCAAGGGCATTAAGGCTACTTCTGCCAAAAATCCTACCCCCTCTGATAGAGATTCCAGGGTGCTGGATAGATGGGGTAAGAAGGTATACACTTCTGCAACCTTGGCCATTAGGGCCTTAAACTGCCAGTTTCATATGTTAAAGTAGCAGCATATTATTGGATTGCTTAAACAGAAAATTATGTTGTTTCCTGACTGTGCTGAAAGTAAGGATTTACAGGATTTAATGCATTCTGCTGAACAAGTTGGAAAACATACTTTGCAATGTGGTTTTGATTCTCTAGAGGCATCTTGCAAGGCTGCTGTCACTGGGTCTATACTGAGAAAGCATGCTTGGCTTAAGGACCTATCTTTGCCAGATCATGTTAAAGCTAAATTGCTGGATGCTCCCTTAAACCAGGACCACCTGTTTGGCAACAAAGCAGAAGAAGTACTTAAAAAGATGGAGGAAAAAGCTAAATATATGCAAACTGTTAAGGATTTCCTGCAAGTACAGCCTCCAAGATTTAGTAGGCACTGGCCCTCTAAGAATTGGTCCTTTCCATTCTCTTCCAGGCCTTCTCAGTCCAAACCCAGAACCAGCAGAACACCCAGGCTTCAGTCCCAAGGTATGCACAGGACTAAGCAGTGGGGGGGGGCTCCCACTTCCAAAGCAGGGAGTAGTAATACTCCACCCTATGGAAAACTGTCTCAATGACTTAACTTTAAAACTTCCAAGCCCTTCTCAACTGACTTCTCCTTTAGGGGGAAAGATTGCTCTGCAGGCAAAAAACTGGTAACTCATTACCAGGACAAATGGGTTTTAAATATAGTTTCCCAGGGATACAGATTCCACTTCCACAATTTACCAACCCCAAACGGTTGGTCAGATCTACCCCCAAATCAGTGGGCAGTGGCTCAAAAGCAAGCTCTCTCTCTCTTAAGTATAAGGGCTATTCAAACTGTCCCAGAAGAGGAAAGGGGACAAGGTTTCTACTCAAGACTTTTCCTGGTGCCCAGAAACGACAACTCCTGGCGTCCTATCCTGGATCTCCCTATCCTAAACACTTTTTTGGTGATCCCAAAATTCAAGATGCTAACTCTTCACCATTTACTTTTTATGCTAGGCAAGAATGCCTGGTTGGCAAACCTGAATTTAAAGGAAGCCAACCTGCACATCCCAATCAGGGAATCTTGCAGAAGATACCTACACTTCAAAACAGGCTTTATGCACTGTCAGTTCTCGGCACCGCCCTTTGGCTTATCTACTGCTCCCAAGGTATTCACAAAGTGCCTAGCTCCAGTGATTGCATTTTGCAGCAAAGAAATATTCAGATATACCCATACCTGGACGATTGTCTCATTCAGGCAGAAAACCAGGACATGCTTTTGAATTGTCTGGTGTTTGTACAAAAGGTGCTAACTTCCCTGGGGTACACCATAAATGAAGAGAAATCGCATCTTGTACCCTGCCAACAAATTGTATTCCTGGGAGCAAGCTTGAACACAACTTCCCAGATGGCTTTCCTCACGCCAGAGAAACAAGTTCATTTGACAGCTTACTTCAAACTAATGGTCACAAAGACCCTGCTATCTGCAAGACAGATACTGCAAGCCTTGGGGTCCATGGCCTCCTGGATTATCCTAATTCCATATGCAAGACTGCATATGAGGAAACTACAATGGTATCTAAAAAGCCTATGGTGTCAACATTCTCAGGATCTAGAAGCAATGATTCCTATCATATTGCCTACAGTTGGATTTCCTTTGGTGGGCAGAGGCCTGCCACCAAAACAAGGGACTGCCATTCACTCTACACCCTGCCACCCAAACCCTAACAACAGATGCATCAGACTATGCATAGGGGGCTCACTTGGCAGGGAAATGCATTCAGGGCAAATGGACCTGCATATCTATCAAAAAGAAATGTTAGCTGTACAGAATGCTCTGACAGCCTTCAAGGACCACATTCTTCCAGGACAATTAATGGTAAAGACGGACAACACCACTGTTATGTGGTATATAAACAAGCAGGGTGAACCCACTTATACCCTCTCTGCAGACTAGCCATGGCTCTGTGGAACACAGCCTTGAGCTACCAAGTGCACCTACAGGCTCAATTCCTGCCAGGAAAGCTAAATACACTGGCAGATGAACTAAGCAGAAATCTCATGGACCCACACAAGTGGAAACTGGAACCAAAGACATTCAACATGTTGATAAACAAATGGGGGAGTCCAGAGATAGACCTGTTTGCCTCCCCCCACAACTACCAATTGGACAAATTCTGCACAAGGACTCCTCACAAACAAGCTTGGAAAGTGGATGACCTGTCCTTCACCTGGAAAAATATATCAGTTTATGCCTTTCCTCCTCTGCCTCTCCTCTCCAAGGTGCTAGTAAAGATCAAACAGGATAAACCAAGGACAATACTGATTGCGCCATACTGTCCTCGCCAGCGCTGGTACCCCCTCTTGTGCAGTATTATACTGCCTGATCCATGGCACCTACCTCAGACACCTTACCTGCTGTCACAGCAGGTGGGCCAGATTCTGCACCCTCAACTTCAAACCCTGAACCTTGCAGCCTGGCTAATTCCTTGAGCTCTCCAATAGCATCTCTCAGTAAACAGGTGCTGGATGTCATTCTGGAAGCAAGGAGACCTAGTACTAGAAAATCCTATGCTGAAAAGTGGAAAGGATACTGTTTCTGGAGCCAGACTCAGGGGATGGGCACTACGATGCCCGGCTTACCTCGTATTCTTCAGTACTTAACAGAAATGCTCCACAGGGGCCTATCCTTCTCGTCAATTAAAATTCATGCCTCTGCCATTTCAGCACATTATTATACTGAACCACCTCTTCTCTCACCCCCTGTTAAAGCAATTCCTCAGAGGGGCTAAAAATTTAAAACCCCTCAGGCGAGCCCCTACTCCAGCCTGGGACCTTAACTTTGTATTAGAAAAGCTCACTCTCCCTCCATTTGAACCAACTGCTACTGCAGAGTTGAAATTCCTTTCTTGGAAAACAGCCTTTTTTCTAGCCATCACTGCAGCAAGAAGAGTGTCTGAATTACGGGCCCTCATGGCAGTGGAGTCCTTCGTTATATTCCATGCAGACAGGGTTTCCCTCAAGACCAATCCTTCCTTTATGCTCAAGGTGGTGTCTAGTGTGGCCCTAAATCAGTCCATTCATTTGCCTACTTTTTTCCCCGAATCCACAAAACAAAGGAGAGAGAATGCTGCACTCTTTGGATGTGCACAGACAACTTAGATTTTATTTGGACAGGACTAAGCCTCTCAGAAAATCTGAACAGCTGCTAGTTGGCTTTGCTGCAGGGGCAAAGGCGAAGGCCATTTCAAAGCAAACCATTTCTAAATGGATAGCCCATTGCATTCATTTCTGCTATAAGCACCATGGAAAATCTACCCCACAGAGGATTAGATCACATTCCACCAGGGCTGCATCTACCTCTACAGCATTTCTCAGAGGAGTCCCTACCAGGGATATCCTAGAAGTTGCTACCTGGAGTTCTGTACATACCTTCACCAAGCATTACAACATGCCTCTTTTTTTCTAAATCCAGAGCTTTTTTGCCACTGCAGTTTTGCAGGGCTTAATAGCTGGCCCTAATGCTCTCTAACTTCATCCTCCCTTCCTTAGCTTTGGGAATCAACCCAAATGTAATGACTGCAACAGTGAAACATGAAGAACATAGTACAGTGGTGTACACTTAACATAAATGTAGATGTTCGAGTGTATTCACTGTTGCAGTCCTGGTTACCCTCCCTCCAGCCCCCTGACTTCTCTTGGCTCTACCTTTCCTTCTTGTTTGGTGTATTTGAACTTTCTGGTGTATTTGCTTTTTGTGGGAGGTGTAATATAACATATAATTGCTTCCCATTATGGGGACACCTGACATCTGGGGCAAGAAAAACTGATGTAATGGCGTCGGCTGCATGTTTTATACCCCTGACAACCTGACGTCATGGAAGAGGAGACAGCATCTGATGCAGGAATCCAAGACTCTGGTATTCAGGCCTGCTGAGGGCTACCTGCAGGCAGATAACCCAAATGTAATGACTGCAACAGTGAATACACTCAAACATCTATATTTATGGTAAGTGTATACAACTGTACTTTCTTTGCTTATTTTAAACAATCATTAATCTGGCTTCATAGGACAAGTGTATGATAAGTCAGCAAGTAAAGGGGAGTATTATTGCTGAAACTGAATTCATCTTTAAGTCTTGGCGAGTACCTTCACAAGGTTGACCCTGTTTTTCACAAAATCTCACCAAGACGACACTGATATATAGACTGTATTTTATAGCATATATCATGAGCTGAAGTAAGTTAAAAATTAAAAAAGATAGCTGGGTGCTCAAGACCCAGGATAAAAAAAATGCCCAATCCTTGTAGGAAACTGGTGCCAGGAATGGAAAAGTGCAGAATCCTCAAAATATGGAAACATTCCTACAGTGGGGCCAAGCCCAGGGGTAGGATGGTCCCCCTGTTGTAGAAGGAAGTAGTAGTTCACAAAAATTGCAAAAACTGATAGGCAAAAGAAGAGCCATAAAGATGATAAGGTGGACTGTTGAGGATAAAAAATAAACTGTGTATTGTTACTATATTGCAAAAAGCCAAGAATTTCCAGACACAGGATATACAAAACGATTAAGAGAGAAATTACAGGAAAGCAAAATACTTCCGCAAGAAAAACTGTCAAGTTTCAAATAAAACTGTATTCATTAATACAACAGATTTGTAAAAACAGTATATATATCAAGAAGCTTTGAACTGTTTGAAAACAGAAGCATCTGAGGAAGTGCGAAAATATAAACAACAAAACCTAAAGGTTTTTAAAAAGTATAAAAAAGAAATATGGACATGGGAAAGAAAGAAAGATTTGATATGGTACAATATTTATGCAAAGGAGAAAGCCAAATTAATAAATTAATCAATATAAAGAAGGCAACCCCAAAGATATTCAAAGAGAAATACGGGCAAAGGCATCCAGATATGAAAGTTTCACAATAAAAAATAGTATCACAAAGAGGGAATGTAGAAAAGAAGATTAGTAAAGTAGAAGTTGAAGTTATGGAGTGCCTGAGAAGTGAAGGATTTGGTGTAGAAGATCTAACCTTGGTTACATCACAACATGATGGACTGAGCCCCCAAAGTAAGGGGAAGTAGGAAGATCAGGAGACATCTGAAGAGAAAATATGGACACGAGAAAGAAAAAGAGGTTTAATATGGTGTAGTATTTATGCAAAGGAGAAACCAACTAATACAAAAAGAGCAGCACCAAAGATATTTGAAGAGAAATACAGGCAAAGGAATCTGGACTTGGAAAATTTTACAATACAAAAATAAAAGGTGACAGAGGAAAAGTAGAAAAGAAGATTAGTAATGGAGAAGTTAAAGAAATAGAGACTGAGGTTATGGAGTACCTGCGAAGTGAAGGATCCAGTGTAGAAAATCTAATTCAGAAAGCACTACAACAGGATAGAGCAAAGGATATCGAAATTAAGGGGAAACCAGTGGAATGGGAAGCAGTTGGCCAGGTGCCATATGAAGATATTTTGGAGCCTTTCACAAGAAACCAGTAGAAATGTTCAACTGAAGCTGGACAGCAAAGGAAGGAACAGCAAACTCTGATGAAGTCAGTGTTGAGGAGTGATAAGCTAGTGAGTTCCATATGACAGAGCAAAGGATGGCACAGAATGAAATTGAAGAGAATGTGCCATAGGAAGATGCTATAGAACTTTCTATAGAATGCCCACAGGAAATGAAAAATGTGCCCTCAATTTAGAAGAAAATGAGTTTAGAGAAGAGTTGCTTGATTTAATAGACATAGATACACATATTAAGATTAGTGAAATAAATAGACTGCAGAAGGTCAGTAAAACCTAAAAAGTCAGAAGTTTGATGAAACAAATGAACACAGTAATTAGCACTATCCATAGAAATACAAAGAAAGATAGACATGATAAAGTCAATGACTAGCATTAGAACAGACCAAGATCTATCATGCAAATAAACTAAAAATCTCAGCACAGATAGAAAGACTTACAAGATACTCAAATAAATATAAAGGAAAAGTACAAATTAAGCAATTTATTGATGAACCAAAAACGTTTTATAGAGAATTGGGAAACAGGTAAAAGGAATTGAAAGACAACCAAAAAAGGAATAAATAGATACATTTTTGAGAAGTATCTATGAAGATCCTGTGGAACATAACAAAGATGCTAAATGGATAGAAGAAGTAAAAGAAAGAATAAGAAGTTTAAAGGTACAGGATATGAAATGGGATGAAGTAACAGCCAGAGAGATTGAAACAAAGTTAAGAACAGCTTCTAACTGGAAAACCCCAGGCCCAGATGCAGTACCTAACTTTTGGTTAAAAGTATTAACATCTTTGCACAAAGATTTATCCATGAGTAAGAACTATTTATATGCACATCCCGAACAAACACCAACCTGGCTAACAACAGGAAAAACAATGCTCCTACTGAAGAGTGAACCTACAAGCTATACTGAAAATTGTCGACCAATAACTTGACTTCCGACAACGTATAAACTATTCACAAGAATTGATGCCGACAGAGTCTGTAGTCATTTAGAAGAAAACTCAATTATGGCAGTAGAACACAGGGGCAGTAAAAGAAAGTCGTATGGAACAAATGATCATTTGTTGAAAGTCATAGTGGAGAACTGTAAAAAGGGGAAGAATCTAAGTATAGCATGGATTGAGTACAAAAAGCATTTGATAGTATCCCACATTTATGGACAAAGGAGTGCTTGAAAATGTATAAGGTACACCCTACACTGATCGACTACATTACCGTGACCATGAAACAGTGGCAGACCACTTTGCAGTTAAGACATGATAAAAGACAAATTACTATCCCAGGGATAAAAATTCAAAGGGAGATATTCCAGGGTGACTCTGTCACTGCTGCTGCTCTGTTTTGCCCTTAACCCATTTAGCTGTCCATTTAACAGATTAGACCATGGCTATAATTTGGCTCCTATAAAACAACAAAGTGTAACGACTTCTCATCTTCTTTGTCGATGATTTAAAACTGTATAGCTCATTACATGAAGAACTGAAAGTACAACTGCAAGATGTCAAAACTTTTTCAGATGATATAAAAATGTCATTTGGTCTTGATAAGTGTGGAAAAGCAACCTTTAAAGCACGAAAGCTGCAGCAACAGGAAAACATCCGTTTGGGACAACAGTGTGATATAAAAGAACTTGAGCAAGAGGGAGTATATAAATATTTGGGGATTAATGAAGTATCAACAATAAAACATGAAAAAATGCAAATAAAACTTAGTAAGACATACTTCAGAAGTCTTAAATTAATCCTGAAAACAGTGTTGACATCTAGGAACAAAATCCAAGTTATAAACCAGTTTTCTTTTCCTATCCTAACTTACAGTTTTGGAGTGATTGACTGGCCCCAAAACGTGTTGGATAGATTAGATAGGAAAACAAGAAGGATGCTTCATGCTCATCATATGATTTATAAAAATCTGTGCATACCAAGATTATATATTCTCTATTCCAAAGGAGAGATGGGCCTCCTTGAAATTGATTACATGTATAAATCTGCAATCCTGGGACTCCACATGTCTGCTGACTTCACAAGACCCAAATGTAGTGAAAATTTCGAAACATGAGGAGAATACATCTAAGATGACTTCTCTGCTTTATCTAGAAGAAGCATATTGGCGTCAAGCAGGAATGGAAATCAAACAAAATGTAGATGAAAATCAG